>NC_139221.1:23733023-23999496 GCF_055691185.1 Crinia signifera | reverse complement strand
TTTTCAGAAAGTGAGAGATTTGGTGAGAAATCTCGAGTTTTTTTAAAGCGGCAATCATTTACACTTCAAAATCAAACTGGTTTAGCAGTGTAAATGGTTGCCGCTTAAAAAAAAACCTGGAGATTTCTTACCAAATCTCTCACTTTCTGAATCTCTCATCCTATTAAATCTCACCCAAGGACTCTGTGTCACTCACTGCTGGGTGTCCTCCTGTACACCTCGTCCTCATGCTGTTGCAGTATTGCCAACCCGATTCCTGGCAAGAATGGCACTGTGGCATATTCAGGGCCTTGGCCGGCAGTATTGGTTGGTGGGCGGTGCAGAAGGCTACAAAAAAAAGCCTAGAGATGAAGGCCACAGGCTCCTCTTCTCTATGCGCCGGCTGGGGAGTGGGGATGCTGGGTGTGTGATGTCACAGCAATGGCTCAAACACCGGCAGCCAGTCCCTTCCATGTGTGATACAGGAGGATTTGACGCATCTATGACACCTAAGGCCAGAACCGCCATCTCCTGACTGCCCCGCCTCCTTCACCAACCCTTTCCGTCAATAATACCTATACAAAATCCATGAACTTAACCTCAGAACTATTTGTTATTCAGTCACACTGTTCTTTATCACATTTTTAAGATGCTGACATACCCAGGATTCAAACCCATCGCCTGTGACATGGCAGTTAGACACCCTATTATTCAGCTATCCGACCCTACACAGAAAACTGGAGAATTCTAACTATTTGAAGCTCACCTTGTACAGCATGAGAAAATGATCCACATTGTAGCTGAGCAGATCTATGTAGTGTGTAGCTGCAAAGGGATGTGTGGCTGCACACTACATAGACCTGCTCAATTGCAATGCTAATTATTTTTTACACCGTACAAGCAGCTTCATATAATTAAAAATCTCATAGTGACAGTATATTGAAATGTGTTATTTCATAAAAGGTATTGTAACTGGATAACAAAGAGCTCTGAAGTTAAGTGCAAGAGGGGTAAATGATAATGCAATCAGCTCCTAACTGTCAATTAGCGCTTTGGAGCGGATTGTGGTATTATGGGGAATGGAGGGTACTACAATCTAACAATTATTCTCTATCCATTGACACAATACAATCAATGTTGCAGGGTCTCCAGGAAAGGGCCTTTTCTTTTAGTGTTGATGACATCTCGCATTGGGCCAGATGCAATAAACTTCAAAAGTGATAAAATGAAGAGTGATAAACAGCCAGCCAATCAGCTTCTACCTGCCATGTCACAGACTGGGTTTGAAAAATGTCAGATAGGAGCTGATTGGCTGGCTGTTCATCACTCTCTATTTTATCACTTTTGAAGCTTAGTACATCTGGCCCATTGTGTGCAAGGTCTTCCTTGGATAGTTTGGAATGGATTTCAGACAGGCCGTTTTCCCGGGACCCTGGCACGGCTATCACCAGCTTCCTTCCACCTGTCATCTTACAGTTTTATGTCATTGGGTTCTGAAGTGAATCAGATTAGTGTATCCACCAATTGTCAGAGTGGAAACGTAGCTTGCAGTCCACAATAACACATGTAAGCAGTCACTCGCTTTATGGTGTATGAAAAGTAGCCCTTTACAATTCATATATGCAAACGTGACGGCACATGATTTTGGACCATGCTCTGAGAGAGCTGACAGTTATTACAGTGGCATGGGGAAATACATGGTGGCATCATGGGAATTTGTAGAGGGCGCACAGCTGCACAAACTGTAGCTGCCTTAGATCTTGTAGCAGTGACAGCATACTTCCAAATTAAGGTTATGTGGAGGTTCCAGTCCAGGTTCTAGAGCAGCAGCAGCATCAGGAAAACGGATGTGATCAGGGTTAGGCTGATTAGCGGCACCTGTGGTTTCCTGATAAAAAGTGTTTCCAGGGCAGAGGGTCAATGTTCCTGATGGTGGTACAGCTGCCCAGGTGATAAGCTGGGTGTGTTGGCTATGGTAGGGACCACTGGAACACTGTGAGGAGTTTGAACTATGCTGTGACACCTGTATGCTGCAATGCTGTAACCCTGCTTGTCTATGCGGTTTACCTGGTACAGTGTGGTTGTTAACCCGCTACAAAATAACATATTATATGGTGGGAGCTTTTTATGTACAGTACGTGTCATTACAATTGCCGACACAAGGGGGAAGGGCCTAAAGAGCGTCTGCTGACAGACTCCTTCTTCTGATAAGTGAGATTATGACTTGAAGTTTCCTAGGTAACAGGCACTGTCCAACTGTCAAACATATGAATTCAAAAGCACATGCCAAGTGCTAGGAGGTTGTGGTCATGTCCCATTGTGAATACCAGGTGCTGTGTACATGTTACCACTGAAAGGGGTGTGGTCATGCCATTTTATGGGAGTGGCCAAACATCCCTTGCAATCCCAAGATCCCAGACACACACACAACTGGGTACTTTGGAGCAGGCTACATCCTGGTTCCCCTTAGAGTCCCTAATCTATGCCTGTAACTAGAGTTACTGTATGCATGGATAATAGTGTCTGGGAGTTTCTGCACTGTAGGAAGAGGATGCCTTTTAGAAAAGAAAAATAATTCTACATAATAAATTTGCCCTTTAACATTCCCCTTTAATTAATCATTATTAATACAACAAGCAGGATGTTTGTTTTCTGTACTGTCCCCCCCCCCCCTCCCTCCGTGCTTCTGTAAAGTCAACTTCAAATTGTCCTCCGTGCAGTAACAGGCCCGGCCTGGTCATGTCCCATCTGAGCAGCGTGCTGCAGTTATTATCCGGGGCTCACACAATGACAGCGCGGCGATGTGTACTCTGCGGAACAAGATACGATGAGTGATCTGGAAGTGTCTGAGTCTGGTGATTACTGTGCGTCTCTGAGTACAAACCGACAACCCACATTCACAATAAATAGCTAAAATGGGAACCAACTAAAAAAGTACTTTCAAAATCAAGAATGCAAATGTAATAACATGTATACATAAAAAACAATGGGTTCTTAGTAGAGCCATGCGAGGGGACGTGTCGGTGTCCATTCGGGACACAGCAAGATGCAGTTATTATTGTCTTAAAATTAATGGATTATAGGAAAAATCAGACGGTGCAATAAAAAAGATGCAGCGATTTCTATAGAAATCCCTGCTGCGTCCAGTTCTATGCTTCTCAATTGAATAGCACAACCCCAAGTGCATACTGCATATCGGGGAAACTCATATACACCCCCACCCACACAGTTTAGAGACTATGGTCAAAGTTTACAAAAGTTCTTTTTGGAGGGAGGTGGAGCAAACTGTCCCTTTTTGAAAAAAATAATACAGGTTGGCTCCCTTATCCAAAAATCGAATTATTCCGAAAACTGTTTTTTTTTTTTTAATTGGTGGTTTTTTTAAATATTTTTTTTTTTTTTGTCATTTCCCTGCACCTTTTTTCATACTTACCTCATCCCCCGGTGTCCACGGCAGCCATCGGAAACCTCTTCAGCAGGTCCACAGGATGCATTACGCGGGTGCTCCGGAACATCCGCTGAAGAAGATTCTGATGGCTGCCGCGGACGCCAGGGGACACCATGGATGTCGGGGGACCATTGGGGCACTGCCAGGGGACCAGGTAAGTAGGGGGGGGAATCAGAAATCCACAAAAATCCCTTTTCCAAAATGCTCGTGGTCCCAAATATTTCAGATGAGGGATAGTCAACCTGTACTTTAAACAAATCTTCACTTTTCAGGCGCGTGATTGTGATAAGGCCTTTTAACAACGCGTCTTTTTTTCTTATATAAATCTAATATTTATAATATTTTATTTACAATTTTATTGTAAAATTTCTTATGGAGTTTGTTTCTGTTTTATTGTATTTGATAATAACCGCATATTGTAGTGTAGTAGAAAAAAGATATTTTACTATGTATATTTTTACACAGTCACAAGTATAACTTTGTTCCTCACTTTTTAGAGTATACGTGTGACAAATGGCAAATTAAGCAACTTCTTCATAAATATCCAAATCATGTGGTCTATTTTTAAGTCGGTCTCTTATAACCGAAGGGGAAAAACATCATTCAATTGTCAGCGGCCATCAGCTGATTTCTCTCCCTTGTATGATATGGCTAATAAAGTCACAAGGGCATATCAATAAAATGTGGATTTTTATAGACACTCTGATCCCCTAATTCAGTAATTTGATTTGAGTTACGATCAAGGAATACTTCAACAAATATTACTAATACGCTTCAATTTACTATCAATATCCGTGTCCAAGTGTAGGGTATAGGAGAGAGAGTATAACATTACCTGAAAGGTGCACACAGACTGAAAACAAATCCGCTGATAAAGGATCGGTATGCAGTCATTACATCTACAATGTCTAGGTCAACAGTCAAAAGGTCAACAACTATTGGTGGACAGTCAAAAGGTCGACATGTGGTTTAATTTTTTTTTCATACCCTACCATCCAATACAGCACAGTGGGAGAATATAATAGTGTGCCGAGCACAGTGAGGCATCGTGCCCGAATCATGGGGAGCGTAGCGAGGGGATGTGGTAAACAGTTTCCATACCGACCTATGTCGACATAGACACCAAGAAAACCAAGAAAAACTCATAGTGTAAGGGGCATTATGTGTGTGGTGTGTAGTGTAAGGGGCATTATGTGTGTGGTGTATAGTGTAAGGGGCATTATGTGTGTGGTGTATAGTGTAAGGTGCATTTAGGTGTGTGGTGTGTAGTGTAAGGGGCATTATGTGTGTGGTGTATAGTGTAAGGTGCATTTAGGTGTGTGGCATATAGTGTAAGGGGCATTATGTGTATGGTGTATAGTGTAAGGGGCATTACTGTGTGTGGTGTATAGTGTAAGGAGCATTATGATGTGTGGCGTAATGTGTAAGGGACATGGGGCGGCTCCAGAAACTTTATTTTGGCTGGGGGGGGGAGGCAAAATTTCTAGTTACGCCACTAATCAGCACAGCTAGTTTCCATGATTAAAGGTGTTTTCTGGGGCACTCTGCTGTTGTTTACAGCCTGTCAAGTAACAGTGTGCTTCTGAGTTAACACCTGATCATTTCAGGGAACTCCTATTCCACTATCAGCGTATTGACTTTAAATTAGGCAAAATTAATTTTTAGCACAGCTACCCATCAATGCATGTCCTAATAGAATGAAGATACTGCATATAAGGAAGCAGTGAAAGTCCTGGGTGTGATTATGTGGTTAATTCAGAGACCGATTTGTAAATGTAAAGGTTTGGGTACTTGTGTATTTTGGCGGCGCCCATCGCATCGCATACCATAACGCATACGATGGTATGCGATGCGACGCGATATCGTACGATAGTGCTCGATGGCATACAATTTTGAAATTGTATGCCATTGTACATGGCATACGATGCCATTCGATGCGATGCGATGCGATTAAACATTGTATAAGCACCCTAATGGGTGCTTATACAATGTTAAGCACCCAAATGGGTGCTTACAATGTTAAATGCACCCCCACGCCACCCCCCCACTATAAACGTGAACCCGAAGCGTGACGAGCGCAGCGAGCCCGCGAGGGGCGGCGGTACGCGTCCTACGACCTTTTCATACCCCCACTATCCACGTCGGCGTGGAGTTGAGAATAGAATAGTGTGGCGAGCGCAACGAGCCACCGAGCCCGAAGCGTGGCGAGCGCAGCGAGCCCCGCGAGGGGACGCGGATACCTGTGAAGCCCGCGAAGGGACGCGTTTACCTGTGAAGGTATCCGCGTCCGCTCGCCACGCTTCAGGCTCGGTGGCTCGTTGCGCTCGCCACACTATTCTATTCTCAACTCCACGCCGACGTGGATAGTGGGGGTATAAAAAGGTCGTAGGACGCGTACCGCCGCCCCTCGCGGGCTCGCTGCGCTCGCCACGCTTCGGGTTCACGTTTATAGTGGGGGGTGGCGTGGGGGTGCATTTAACATTGTAAGCACCCATTTGGGTGCTCAAAAGCACCCTTTAGGGTGCTTTTACGATTTTTGGTCGTATAGGGGGTCAAAATCGCGTCGCATCACATCGCATGCCATCGGGTGCATGGCATGCGATGCGATCTGTTCGTCGTACGACGGACATCGGGGGCGCCGCCAAAATACACAAGTACCAAGGTTTGTAATTTATTAAATAAAAAAGTAAAATATATATATAAAAAAAAAATTCCAAATAAATCTTTGACCTGTGGAAATAAGGTAAAACAAAACATCTTCTGCCATAGAGAAGGGTTAAACACGAAATACTCAGGAGCAATTGTCCTCTAGGGACCAATAAGGAGAGGAAGCTTCCAATTAGCATATCTGAAATGAAAATCAGTCTTTTCGGTCACTACTATTTTTCCGGACTTACGACCTATGGAATGCGGTCTGTATCCGATTAGACAAAGCAAACAGTCTCCTAACATCATTAGGCCGGAAGACAGAAGAGAGCGAGAGCCTGATGAAGGAAACATGGAGGCCATTGTGTTTGTTGTGGAGGAGTCCAGAAAAATCCCCCTTCCCCCCCCAAATAAAAATAAACAATTGTTCATTCATTGAACACATTTAGTCGATCTAGCCCAAGATAAATCAGCGCTACGATATGTGCTTCAAAAGGGACCGAGACTCGTCTGACATGAAGGTCAAACTCAGTCCTCAACTTTTCCACCGAGACCAGATCAACAAGAGAGGAAAAATCTCTTGTGTCGTTTTATCAGCTGAGAAATTAGCCCATTATATTAATGATGAAATATAATCACCGTGACGCCGCAAAGACCGCGCTGAAAGTTACTGTAGCCGAAAATAACCAGCTGGTATGGTAGAGGTCAGAGTGCGGTGACCCAAACATCTAGGAGTGTCCTCTTTTCTTCATGGATGGATAGAATGCTAAAGTGAGCCTGACGGTCTTCTTTTTATTTAGTATATGGGGTTGAATCCCTAAAAGTTGTACATGTGGGGTCTTACTTGGCCCCAGTGACATCTCAGAGGCTCCTAACATCGTAAAGAATCACTCCAATACAATGGAGTACAAAAAATATAGGATATAATTTATGCTGGAACTGTAATTAAATGGTCAACAGATGATAACACCCATACGTGCTCTTGAACATCTAATTTCAAAAACATGGGTATTACTGGAGAGTTGGTCCGGCTATTGCTGCAATAGCGCTGTCCCCTCTTCTGCGGTCATTATAATACTTCATGCATGTGCGCCCGCTGGCATCCTGCATATAAATGTCGCCGGGACAGCTCAGCAAAATCCAGCTGTCCCAGCAAACGAACATTTTCGTAGTTATGACCCGGCCAGGCGATCATCAGCCATCGGACTGGCTACTATATTTCAGAACCTGCCCATTTTGCAATACTGCAGGTTACAGGCCACCACAGCTAACGTCATCCGCAGATGGAGATCGCACTAACGGGTCAAGCTGGAGGAACGATGCTTTCTGAAATTTGATGCCGCCGCCAGGCAGCAGCCGCCCCGAACACCCTGATAACAAATAAAGTAATTCAGAAAACAAATGTTTTCTAAAGCTTTATTATAATAATTTTATTTTATACATAGTTACATAGTTACATAGTAGGTAAGGCTGAAAAAAGACTTGCGTCCATCTAGTTCAACCAGGTATAGATATCCATTGCTGATTTGGTAGGTTCTGGTATTTTACAGACAAATTATATTTCTTATTTGTACCCATGGATGTTTTTCTCCAGTAAATGTTTGTCCAACTTTGCCTTGAACGCATTTAATGAGCCAGCCGTTAACACCTCTCTGGGAAGAGAGTTCCAGCGTTTGACTGTTCTGACCGTAAAGAAATTCTTTCTACTAGCTGAATGAAATCTTTTTTCTTCTAATCTATACTCATGCCCTCGCGTCCTAGATTCCTTTCTAGTAGAAAATAGGGTGTGTGACAGTTCCTTATATTGGCCCTTGATATACTTGTACATGTTGAGCATGTCCCCCCTTAAACGTCTCTTTTCTAATGTAAATAGTCCCAAATTGCTTAATCTCTCCCCGTAGCTTAAATTCTCCATTCCCCTAATAAGCTTTGTTGCTCGCCTTTGGACCTTTTTATAGTGTGGGGCCCAGAACTGTACTCGAGGTGAGGTCTCACCAATGCTTTATATAGTGGCATAATTACCCTTGAGTCCCTAGTTTCCATTCCCCTCTTAATACATGCCAGAATTTTGTTGGCTTTTTTGTAGCTACATTACAATGGGCACTACATCCCAGTTTGCTGTCTATTTGGACTCCTAGATCCTTTTCAAGTATGGAATTACCCAGTTCCTCTCCGCTAAGGTTGTAACTTGCACACTGGTTGTGTCTCCCAAGGTGCATAACCTTACATTTATCTACATTGAACCTCATCTTCCATTTTTTTGCCCACTCATCTAGAATTGCAAGATCATTTTGAAGCATGGTGACATCTTCTGATGATTTGATGACTTTGCTAAGTTTTGTATCGTCCGCAAAGATGGATACATTGCTGAGTAACCCTATCCCAATATCGTTAATAAAAATGTTAAACAAAATGGGCCCCAAAACCGAACCCTGGGGCACTCCACTTAGTACCGGTATCATATCTGATACGGCACCATTCACAACCACTCTTTGTTCTCTATTACATAGCCAATTCCCTACCCATCTGCAGATATTTTCACCCAATCCTAGGTTCTCCATTTTATTAATCAATCTCTTGTGTGGGACAGTATCAAATGCATTAGCGAAATCTAGGAAAATCACATCTACAGCATTTCCATTATCGAGGTTTTTGCTAACCTCTTCATAGAACCCTAGTAGATTAGTTTGGCATGAACACCTTGTCCTTATTGGGTTTGGTCATTGGGGGATAAAGGTCAGCATTCCATTTACACCCAAAGGTGTTCAATGGGGTTGACTTCAGGGATCTATGTAAGCCAGCCAAATACTTTTGCACCAAACCCAGTGAACCATCTGTACGTGGGATGCGGTCATTTGGTCTACTGCATTATGGTCGACAGTCATTAGGTCGAATCCATTAGGTCGACATGCTAAAAGGTCGACATGACTCTAGGTCGACATGGGAAAAGGTCGACATGATTCTAGTTCGAAAGGTCATTAGTTCGACAGGTCATTAGTTCGACAAGGTCATTAGTTCGACATTGTCTATGTCGACATTCACAAGGTCGACATGGAGTTTTTCACTGTTTTTTGAGCCAACATGTGCCGACAGGCGGTATTTCATGCCCTACCATCCACTAGGGCGTGGTGGGAGAATAAAATAGTGTGCCGAGCGTAGCGAGGCACCGCGCCCGACGCATAGCGAGCGCAGCGAGCGATGCGAGGGGATGCAGTGCACTTTAAACTGTGTCCATGTCGACTGTGCTGACATTCAGGTAAAAAAACAGTGAAAAACCCCATGTCGACCTTGTGAATGTCGACATAGACAATGTCGAACTAATGACCTGTCGAACTAATGACCTTTCGACCTAGAATCATGTCGACCTTTTCCCATGTCGACCTAGAGTCATGTCGACCTTTTAGCATGTCGACCTAATGGATTCGACCTAATGACTTTCTACCATAATGCAATAGACCAAATGATCCCAACCCCTGTACGTGGGGGCATGGTCATACTGAAACCGCGAACTGTTGCCACAAAGCTTGAAGTACACAACTGTTTGAAAGTTCATTGAGCGGGATTGAGGTTTCCCATCACTGGATCTATGGGGCACGGGCCAAACCATACAAAAAGAAATTTCAGACAGGAAGTGTTCTCCTGCCCTCTGCCAAACCCAGATTACTCTGTCAGACTGGCTGAAAATGTAGCGGGTTACGCCACTCCTGATAGTGTTTCCCAACTGCTCCAATGGCGGTGTGCGCCACACCATTCTACAAAATGTTTGCATTGCACACAGGGCCCGATTCGTATACTGGTAGCCTAGTGAACAGGTCAGAGCCGCCCCCGCACCCCCTCTCTAGCATGCGAGGGGATGTGTACGAGAACACATCCCCGCGCATGCGGCCAAAGGGGACAGAAATCATTTGATAGTTAAAGACTATCAAATGATTTTTTTCTCCCCTTCAAATATAAAAGTCAGTCTAATAGACTTTTATCTCCGCCGTTGATTGCCCAGCATTCCTCTGATGCTAGCCCCTGCCCACCCCTTGCACAGGAGTTCTGCACATGCGGATATACGCACATGTGGAGACCTCCCACCATCAAAAACAGGGCCAAATTTGGACCTGTACGAATGGGTCTGAATCAGCCCCACAGTGATTTTAGGCTTGCGTGCGGCTGCGGCCATTTAATCTTGAACCGTAGAACTCCTGATGAACAGTTTATTTACTGACCTTTAGTTTAGAACTCGTTAGACAATGTCATAGCCATGGATAGATGATTCCACTAATTACACGGGGTATCCATTTACTTTTTGGGCATGTAGTCTAGAACAGGGGTAGCAAACTCCAGTCCTCGAGAGCTACCAACGGTTCATGTTTTCCAGACAACATAGCTGCTGCACAGGTGCACTCATTACTCACTGACAAATTACAAAAGATCCACAGGTGGAGATAATTACTTCACTTGTGATTCTGTGAGGAGATCTGGAAAACAGTAACTGTTGGTGGCTCTCGGGGACTGGAGTTGGCTACCCCTGGTCTAGAACACATATGTTCATTATAGAGTCAAGATTACAGAAACTTATATCTCATACATTATTCTGTATCTGGTTACAGGTAACTGTGGGGCTCATTCAGAGGTTCTCCGACCTCTATTCATGGATGTGAATGGCGAGTATTAGCACGCAACGCCTGGAAGTAGCGACTTTATGCAGGGGGTGTAAATTCATACTGAATGACCCGGAGGCAAAATAGATGGTGGTGTCCAACCAAATGTGCCAAGGTCCGTCAGTGCAGGTACAGTAGGACAGTTGAGTGGGCAAAGGAGAAAGTAATGTGATCACAATACAATCACTTCTCAGTGATTGCTGGGGCGAACTCCTATAACAGCCCCTGTTCCTGTGACCCGCCAATATCTGGGTGAATACAGAGTCCTTATTGCAGCGATAAGGAATTTTTATGTGCAGGAGCTGGCGTAACTGATAATACATAGAGTCATCTTCACAATTCGCTGCTCTCTTTCCTTTCGTTACATAAGACGCAGCGGCAGTCCCTGTAACCGCGACCTGTATACAGTCACACACAGCAGAGATAAGACACAGCGATGTGCCCTGCTCTAATGCTGGTTACACATTCCAGGACTCTGCAGCTTTGCTGGGGGAACACTACGGGGTTCTTCTGGCAGGTATTTACATGTGGGCATCAAAACCAACATTATTAGGTCCATTCACAGTGTGTCCACCATGTATCTGGAACGTATGGTACGGTGCATAGAACAACATTACATGGAGGGAATTCACCTGTGAATAACAGAGTCTCATAAAATGTTGCCAAAACAATATAAATTCAACTTGTTCTGGAAATGTTTAATACCCCTTTCACACCGCACTTGTTAAATGGTATATTGCTGTTTTTTTCCCCATTTTAAAACATTTAAGGCTGCATTGGGAAAGCGCCAGAGTTGATTTCCCAGTTAAAGATAACTGGCATTTCAAAACGTTTCAAAAGCAGAGTCCTACACGTTTCAGAGCCGTTTTTTTTATGCAGTGAGAATGGCTCTGAAACGGTATTTAGTAATAACAACAGATTACAGACCTGTGATAGGCTGTCCCCTGCATTCTGCCTTAAATACGTGTTCTGGGGATTAAACGGGTTGACTGATGTGAATGGTACTTAAACTGTATTTAAAACGGTAATCTACTGCAATGTGAAGGCTCAGACCCGTTTTAAGTATTGTTTCAAAATACCGGTTTTTAAAACGTTTAGGCAGCGTGAAACTGGTATTAGTTCTCTTGTTTCAAAACACAAGCTTAAGGTATATGATAGTTTACTTTTTTGGGGTTAGATACACTGGGGGGGTGGTATTCTGATTCAATCGGAAAGGCACAATCACTCTCTAATGGACAAAACCATATGCACTGCAGGTGGGGCAGATGTAACATGTGCAGAGAGAGTTAGATTTGGGTGGGGGGTGTACTTCAGTGTAAAAATAAAGCAGCCAGTATTTACCCTGCACAGAAACAATAAAACACCCACATGTAACTCTCTCTGCACACGTTACATCAGCCCCACCTGCAGTGCATATGGTTTTGTCCATTAGAGAGTAATTGTGCCTTTCCGGGTGAATCAGAATAACCCCCACTGTCTAACCATAAAGTTATCCCCCGCACACCCGGGGCGATGGGAGCTTTGCAGTGATCTGTCTCTGCCCGTATTGTCCATTGAGAGAACACTGGTGATGACTAGATTTATACTGCATGTAATATAAATCGTCAGGGGCCATACACACGGAGCGATCCGTGCTTCACCGATGTAAATCGCCCCGTGTGTATGGCCCATTAGTTAGATAGAGGCTTATAAAAAAACTAATACATGTATGAGATAATCCAGATTGATTAAGAGCAAATCGAGAAAGTCTAGACCGCTTTTGTTCCTAGTTACCTGAGGCAGAGACCTGAAGTATCCCCCAACATCAGACGCTCAGCTAAAATGCTTTTATTCTATGTAAAACAATCTGACTCATTGTCTCAATTAAAGTTTTCAATTATCTCAGGTTCCATTAACGTTGCCAGGAAACATCAGGTTTTGGGCATTAATGTAGGAAGATCAAAAAAGTCCCTTGGTGCTCAGTAGATAAATGTGGATGTGTTGTGACACTGTAAACTCCGCCGAATACTCTCTTACAATAATGCGACGCTTCTCTTTGAAGTAGGACGTTTTTGCATTTAGTGGTGAATTTAATTATATATATTTCAATGCGACAACCCAGATTATTTAATCTGATTCCGGCGGTCTGTCATCCAATTTAAAGCACTTGTCTAATTGTAACTGTGACCGGTCTAGAACTGAACCAGATGTAGGACTTACAATGTTCCTACATACTGTAATAATATTGTTTTATATTATATAGATGTCCTCAAATAACACCAACGGGTTCTGTCCCCGCAGCACCGCATAAAAATGAGGACATAACGGTTAACCCCTTCCGCTGCAAAACGCGTAAAAGGACGTATGTGTTACGTGGTCAACGGCAATCCTGTCAACACTTAAAATGCCGACACAGATGACTTTTATGTTTAATATAAATCTGTCATTTATGAAAGAACATGTCAGAACATTTTTGCCTCTACGGTCACGGAACAATACGGGAATTTCTGGAGTGCAGGTTACCCTCCGGCATCCAAGCCGATCCCTAGTGAAGTGGACGGGATGGGGGAAATGTGAACACGGAGAGAGTTGGAGGGTGTTCTGCAAATCGCCCTACCCCCTGCATCTCCCCATCCAGGTGGCACAACTAACCGCTACCAAGGTGACAACACGCCGCCTCTGTGTGATTTGGACCAGTACAAATGTTGGCGGTTGTCAGACAGCAAGTGTTCCGTGGCTTCATGCAGGTGACAACAGATTCAGCTGCATCATATAGGGGAGTAATTTATATAATCAAGTGGCTAAGAACGTGGAGCAGTGTTTCACAGAATTATGGCAATGTTCAGGCAGCAACTTTTGAATAACGCTGCACAGACATGCAGCCACCCAGAACATCTAGACAAATCACTCTGTATGTTGTCCTTGCTTTAACAAAGGGTTCCAAGTTATTTCCTATGGAAACTCACACCATGCCGGATTTTCACATTATTATTGGCATTCGTCAAAACGGATTTGGGGTCTGGTTCCGGTTGGTTTGCAAAGCACATTTAGTTTGCTAATGGACAAAACCATGTGCACTGCAGGTGGGGTAGATGTAACATATGCAGAGAGAGTTGTCTTCATAACACTTACCCTCTCATGGTTCTGTATGTTGGCAGGAATTCTGCATAATGTTGCAGAACATGCACAATCTCCTATGGGACCACACATACTGTCACAGTAGGGGGGCGCTGATTAATTACCAGCATATGAATACATCACAATGTACAATTAGGTTCCTAACTGTGATTCACCTTCGACAGAACGACTGGCAATAGAACTTCCCCGGCTATATTAGGCTCCTTGGCAGTCTCCTGAGAATTCCCTGAGCTCTGGATTGGAAACATGTCTCACGCACTCACCTGGAGGTATGCTTTGTATATGACATCAAACAGGAAAGCTTGCGGCATTTCGCTGGCTCTGTGCTTGGCCCGTTCCAGTGAATGGTCCAAACAACCGTCCGAGGAGGAAGCAATAACCGTGGACACCAATGGCCGTACTGCGCCAGCTGCCTGTGGGGGGGGACGGGACAAGGAGAACTAGTCACATTGTGTTGTGATGCAGGGGCCGGTCAATACCCCCTCCATCATTATACGGTCTGAGCAGGTGATGGAGAATTTACCAGCATACACACTGAAAGCATGAAGCCACCAGCACTCTGTGTTTTCCACCATTAGATGCTTAATGCTACCTGGGGGCAGGTAGTATGCAGGCAGGGGCAGGATGTGGTAGGCAGGCAGGTGGTGGTATGCAGGCAGGTGGTGGTGTGCAGGCAGGGAGGTAGTGTGCAGGCAGGGAGGTGGTGTGCAGGCAGGGAGGTAGTGTGCAGGCATGGAGGTGGTGTGCAGGCAGGGAGGTAGTGTGCAGGCAGGGAGGTAGTGTGCAGGCAGGGAGGTGGTGTGCAGGAAGGGAGGTGGTGTGCAGGCAGGGAGATGGTGTGCAGGCAGGGGGTGGTATGCAGACAGGGAGGTGGTATACAGGCAGGGGGTGGTATGCAGGCAGAGAGGTGGTATACAGGCAGGGGGTGGTATGCAGGCAGGAGGTGGTGTGCAGGCAGGGGGTGGTATGAAGGCAGGGGGTGGTATGCAGGCAAGGGGTGTTACACAGACAGTAGCTGGTGTGCAGACAGGGGGTGGTATGCAGGCAGGGGGTGGTATGCAGGCAGAAGGTGGTATGCAGGCAGGGAGAGCTACGCAGGCAGAAGGTGGTATGCAGGCAGGGAGAGCTACGCAGGCAGAAGGTTGTATGCAGGCAGGGGGTGGCATGCAGGCAGGTGGTGTTGTGCAGGCAGGGAGAGCTACGCAGGCAGAAGGTGGTATGCAGGCAGGGAGAGCTACGCAGGCAGAAGGTTGTATGCAGGCAGGGGGTGGCATGCAGGCAGGAGGTGTTGTGCAGGCAGGGGGTGGTATGCAGGCAGGGGGTGTTACACAGACAGAAGCTGGTGTGCAGACAGAAGGTGGTACGCAGGCAGAAGGTGGTACGCAGGCAGGGGTGGTACGCAGGCAGGGGGTGGTACGCAGGCAGGGAGAGCTACGCAGGCAGAAGGTTGTATGCAGGCAGGAGGAGATACGCAGGCAGAAGGTGGTACGCAGGCAGGGGTGGTACGCAGGCAGGGGGTGGTACGCAGGCAGGGAGAGCTACGCAGGCAGAAGGTTGTATGCAGGCAGGGGGTGGTACGCAGGCAGAAGGTGGTACGCAGGCAGGGGGTGGTACGCAGGCAGGGAGAGCTACGCAGGCAGAAGGTTGTATGCAGGCAGGAGGAGGTATGCAGGCAAAGGGAGGTACGCAGACAGGAGGCACCCAGTGCCACACTAAAAAGGAGCAGGGTACGGAACACTATACATATAGTCATATGTGTTTTTAAACCCTACTATGATTTTAACCAATTTTGTCAATATGTCCACAAGGTCGGTGGTTGGGTTGGGCATGGGACGGAACTCGAAGGATTTATTTACTAAGATGTGAGTCCGATTTCAGATGAAATATTGCTATGGGCAACCAATCAGAATCTACTTCTTATTAAGCAGCTTCTACAAGATAATAGATGGGGTGTTGCTATGGGCAACCAATCAGATTCAATCTTCAATAGAATTCCTATCTTAGTAAATAAACCTCTAAGTACAGATACCTTCATGTGGTAAGGTCCGAGTCACCCAGTAAGAGTAGGGTGGGCTAAAGGTGGCACGAAACCCCTCCGATTTTCCCTACATTCCCCATTTTCAACGACCTCTTTATTTTTTGTACACCCAACGATTACTTTTATGCCCTCCATGCCCAACTTTGAAGCTGGACCAACAAACTTCTAAAATATATAATTTTCACAATTTCACTACAAATATAAAAAACTTTGAGGACAGGTCTTTGTCGGAACAGAAAATATTAACTCAGAGCGTTGAAAGTTTGCTATCGACACCAAATGGCACCTTTCGGGCACTAATGCAAAACTCCACCGTCACCATCATGTTTTTCAACCCACCCTACCAACCACACAGATCCGGAAAGTGACCCATGTCATAAAGACAGTCCTAAAGATTATCCTGACTGATTAAAGGCATACATTAATGTAGGATGCACTTCCCAACATTTCCACTTGCCAAATTAGGAAAAATAGGCCCCAATGCCCACTTGGATAAAAGCACACCCCATTAGGAGCCTGCATATTGGAACTGTCCAGTGAAACTTGGGAGGCATGATAGTATTTTAGGAAGGTGGGGGGTGATTGGGGTGCGCTACCTAGTAAAGAATCTGTACCTCCCAATACAACATTTCAATTTCAAAACAAAATACACATTCCTGAAATAGTGTTCTTGTATTTGAGGATGTTCCCAATGAATAGGCTCAGTCCATTTCTGGGTAAATAGTTCTTTTATTGGTGAAGAAACCCGACGCGTTTCATCTCTAAGACTTCATCAGGGGTAAGAACCATTGGGTGAATGGATTTGGTGTAACTGGTCCTATTGGAAGTTTCTGCTGATCACAGCTGATGCAATAAAATAAATATCACCAAGTACTTCTCAATGGGGCTCGATTAAATGGAAATTTTTGAGTTGAAAGTTTAGTGTGGGTTCTTGCTAGGAACAATATCAGGACGTTCTCTCTGTGGTAACCTCCTCGCTCTGCATTCAGAATGAGAGCGAGGAGGTTACCACAGAGAGAACGTCCTGATATTGTTCCTAGCAAGAACCCACACTAAACTTTCAACTCAAAAATTTCCATTTAATCGAGCCCCATTGAGAAGTACTTGGTGATATTTATTTTATTGCATCAGCTGTGATCAGCAGAAACTTCCAATAGGACCAGTTACACCAAATCCATTCACCCAATGGTTCTTACCCCTGATGAAGTCTTAGGCCCCATACACACCAGAAAGATTAGCTCACGATTAGGGCTAATTTCGACCGTTGTAACGACGGTTGTGCATGCATTGTGGGTCAATCGTTCGTTTTTCACTCACAATCAGGATCGTTTGCGACGGGATGCGCGCTCCCGTCACGTCGTGTGTCGCATTGGAGATTTTGCCTCCTGCAGCAGAATCTCCAATCCGACCGCAGGTCGGGTGCTGATTGTATGCACATCTGAAGCACATTGTGTGTGCTCCCGTCGTACGGACCGTCGTTCCAATCCGGCTTGTTTATAAAGACACTCCCACCGCAGCCATTTTGCCTCGTGGATGCCGCAGACAGCACAGCTACGGAGGTTCTCGGCGTGGGAAGCTGCCAAAACAAAAAACAGGTATGTGAACTGCACGCAGCCCTCTACAAAAGCCCTTCCCCACTGTCCACCAATGGTGCCCACCTGTAATGTGTCCCCACTGCCCACCACTGTTTGTTGGTCACAGCACAGCCCACCCCACCTGTATGTGTCCCCACTGTCCACCAATGGTGCCCCACCGCAGGTTGCACAGTGTGCCAGGCGCAGCAATGTAAACAGGCCGCCGCAGGCCACCCCACCTGTAATGTGTATCCACTGGCCTGCTAATTAGGACACAGCAGCCCACCCCACCTGTACTGTGTATCCACTGGCCTGCTAATTAGGACACAGCAGCCCACCCCACCTGTACTGTGTATCCACTGGCCTGCTAATTAGGACACAGCAGCCCACCCCACCTGTACTGTGTATCCACTGGCCTGCTAATTAGGACACAGCAGCCCACCCCACCTGTACTGTGTATCCACTGGCCTGCTAATTAGGACACAGCAGCCCACCCCACCTGTACTGTGTATCCACTGGCCTGCTAATTAGGACACAGCAGCCCACCCCACCTGTACTGTGTATCCACTGGCCTGCTAATTAGGACACAGCAGCCCACCCCACCTGTACTGTGTATCCACTGGCCTGCTAATTAGGACACAGCAGCCCACTCCACCTGTACTGTGTATCCACTGGCCTGCTAATTAGGACACAGCAGCCCACCCCACCTGTACTGTGTATCCACTGGCCTGCTAATTAGGACACAGCAGCCCACCCCACCTGTACTGTGTATCCACTGGCCTGCTAATTAGGACACAGCAGCCCACCCCACCTGTACTGTGTATCCACTGGCCTGCTAATTAGGACACAGCAGCCCACCCCACCTGTACTGTGTATCCACTGGCCTGCTAATTAGGACACAGCAGCCCACCCCACCTGTACTGTGTATCCACTGGCCTGCTAATTAGGACACAGCAGCCCACCCCACCTGTACTGTGTATCCACTGGCCTGCTAATTAGGACACAGCAGCCCACCCCAACTGTACTGTCTTCCTAATGTCCTTTTAAGAAATAATAATACATTTAATTTTCCTTCATTGTGTGAATGTATATTTATTGTTAAATATTTTTTTTTTGGGCAGACATGTCACAAGCCATACAAAAAGAAAGAGAGTTCATTGAGGCATTCATCGAACAATACAGGGAACATGAGTGCCTTTGGAAAACCAAATCAAAGGACTACAGCAATAAAGTAAAGCGCAGTCAAGCCCTGGAGGACCTTGTCCAGTTCAGCCGCAGTCACAACCCAGATGCCAACTCCGAATGGGTCAAAAAGAAAATCCAAAACCTGCGGACTGTGTTCCTCAAGGAACACAAAAAGATACAGGCGTCCAAAAAATCAGGGGCAGGAGCAGCAGATGTCTATGAAACGTCCCTTTGGTACTACGACCTGATTTGCTTCACCTTGAGCCAGGAGTTACCAAGGACGGGGCTTTGCCTCATGGTAGAGAGCGAAACAGATGACGTGGTGCCAGTACAGGATGAAAGTTCACAGGCCTTATCGGTAAGTACCATCCCACTGATTACACAAGTTTTTTCAGTTTTTTGTCTCCACTTTAAATTCATTTGCCGGCCAATTATATGTGGTCCTCCTGCCAAGGGACAGCACCCACTCCATTGAAGTAGGCCTTGTACTCATCCCTGACCTGTTTGGCACGCGCACTCCCTCGATACTGCAGTGCCGGCGTTTGCAGGGATGAGATTGGGGCTACTTCCCTTGGCTCTTCTGGGTCCTCATCAGGCGCTGGTCCACTTTGGCGATTGGGCCTTTCTTTCCGGCGCAACAAATTGTGCAGGACACAGCACGCCATGACGGCCCAATCTATTTTGTCCAGGCGCAGGTTTATGGCCGTGTGGAAAATGCGAAATCGGCTAGCCATGATACCGAACGCACTTTCCACAAGCCGCCGTGCCCTGGACAGCCTGTAATTGAAGACCCTTTTGTCGTGGTCTAGTCCCCTTTTGGCATATGGCTTCATGATGTGTTCATGAAGTCCAAATGCCTCATCCGCCACGAACACAAAATTCAGACCATGTTTGGTTTCCTGGACTGTCGGCAAGTGCATGCTGTTGGAGACGAGCCTGTGGTAGAACTTTGTGTCCTTCAAAGTTCCACCATCTGAGGCTCGCCCATTCCTGCCGACATCCAGAAAAATAAATTCATAATTGGCATTCACCACAGCCATCAGCACTATGCTGAAGTACCCTTTATAGTTAAAGTAATAAGATCCACTGTGGGGTGGCTGGTTGATGCGCACGTGTTTGCCGTCAATAGCTCCTCCACAATTAGGGAAATTCCAAGTGTCCTCAAATTCCGCAGCAATATCTTTCCACTCTTGCACGGTGTTGGGGAACTGGGAGAAAAAGAAATAGAAAAAAAACATTAGTTTGACATGTCTTTGTGTTTTTTTTTCAACAGACCACAAGTACAGAAAAAGAGATCTGCACAAACCCACCCCTGGAACAGTCTGGCCCTGTATCCTCAGGTACATTTAGCGGAGTGCCAGAAACACCCACACCGCCGGTAACGACCCAAAAAAGAAAAAAAAAAAGATGTAAGCCGGTCCATGAACCAGAGGATGAATTGCTACAGCGAGCTGAAGAGGTGCTGCGTAGGCCCCCAGACCGTTTTGACACATATGGGAAATATGTGGCAGAGAGCTTACGCCAATTGGAACCCGCACAACAGATGGCTTTTGAACGTGTCTGCAGTGAGCTGGTGTTTATGGGTCGCATTCGCCGTTTGTCATTTCAGACGCATTTGGCCGGCCTTGTACCGTGGGAAGATACACCATCCACCAGTACCGAATTAACATCGCCCATCCCTGCCTCGTTGCAGGAAACAACACCAACTAGCGGACAATCCTCAAGCATATCAACCACACCTCCTCGCTACACCCATCTGTACTCTTCATTGCTGGAAGAGGGTACGGGGACTGATGACACCCCTGTTTTATTACAGGATTTGTCGTAAGATGCTATGCATTTTTTCTGATGCTGCATGTTGCAGCTTCTTGTTTGGCTGTATGTTCAGTATTATACTTTTTTGGGCACTTTGCTTATATTTTATCTGTGATGTCACCATTGCTGCATGCAGGGTGCAGTATTGCAGATGCTGCTTGTTGCACAAATACTGAAAACACCTTCCTGCAGCTGTGGTGCATAGTTCAGAGCAATGGGGCCGGGACTATTGCTTCTGTTCTATGCACCACAGATGCATGAGGGTGTTTTTATGATCTGTGCTACATGCAGCATCTGCAATGCTACCTGTGACCGCATGGCAAGGTGACTTCTGTTTGGTTGTATGTTCAGTATTATACTTTTTTGGGCACTTTGCTAATATTTTATCTGTGATGTCACCATTGCTGCATGCAGGGTGCAGTATTGCAGATGCTGCTTGTTGCACAAATACTGAAAACACCTTCCTGCAGCTGTGGTGCATAGTTCAGAGCAATGGGGCCGGGACTATTGCTTGTGTTCTATGCACCACAGATGCATGAGGGTGTTTTTATGATCTGTGCTACATGCAGCATCTGCAATGCTACCTGTGACCGCATGGCAAGGTGACTTCTGTTTGGTTGTATGTTCAGTATTATACTTTTTTGGGCACTTTGCTAATATTTTATTCGTGATGTCACCATTGCTGCATGCAGGGTGCAGTATTGCAGATGCTGCTTGTTGCACAAATACTGAAAACACCTTCCTGCAGCTGTGGTGCATAGTTCAGAGCAATGGGGCCGGGACTATTGCTTCTGTTCTATGCACCACAGATGCATGAGGGTGTTTTTATGATCTGTGCTACATGCAGCATCTGCAATGCTACCTGTGACCGCATGGCAAGGTGACTTCTGTTTGGTTGTATGTTCAGTATTATACTTTTTTGGGCACTTTGCTAATATTTTATTCGTGATGTCACCATTGCTGCATGCAGGGTGCAGCATTGCAGATGCCTCAAAGCTTCACGTGGTGCATAGTGCACATCAATGGTGCCGGGACCATTGCATCTGCACTATGCAACACGTGATGTAGCCAAAAAGTGCATTTTTTTCAAAAAAATTTACTTTTCTCTACCTCATGCCAGGACAGAGCTGTAATAGTAGCAATACTGTTTTTGTACCTTTTTTATATTTCTACAACAAAAAATTGTCTCTACCTCAGTACATTTGTAAAAAAATATTGCAGTCTTTTACTTATTTAATAAAAAAACAGTTATTTTCACTACACGTGTCTAGTACATTTTTACTTACCTTGCAATACTGATGCTGCAGGACCTTCACGATGGCTTTACAGGTCTCCGGGATGATGAGTCCCAACGCTTGCGGGGAAATGATGGATCCAAACTTTAGGTCCGCCAGCGATCGTCCTGTAGCCAAGAAACGGAGGGTCACCACCAGCCGGTCCTCAGCAGGGATAGCCATCCGGTACTTGGTATCCTGCTTCTGGATGTGGGGGGTGACCAGACGCAGCAGCTCCTGGAAGGTCTCATCGTCCATGCGAAGGAAATTCCGATAATCCTGGGGATTATTCTCGCGAATCTCCATCAGCAGGGGCATATGAGACCGCGCCTGTCGGCCCAGGAGCCACTGCTTGGTCCAGCAAGATCGAGCCTTCCTGCGCTGGGCCCTCATCCTCCTCACCCTGAGCACAGCGTAGGAAAGCAGGAAATCTTGCTGGGCAGAATCCATAACGCAAATAGCAGTATGGGAAAAGCAAAAAGCAAACTTTGTAGTGCAAAGCAAAAACAAAGCAGCCAAAAATAGCAATGTGCAGCGTTCAGCAGGTATACACCAAGCCTCACTAGTCACAAAGCAGAAATGAGGTCCTGCAAAATGGCCCCTAGTCTTTGTACCCCCTCTGCTAGCCCAGCCCATATTCTTTGTTTTCTTTTTTCCTTCCCCCTTGCCCCACTATGCTAGCCCTGCCCCTTATTAACATTTTAAAAACGACTGTACCACTGTACTCGCGATTTACTAACGATCCGCACATCCGACGGTCGTACGACCATCGTTACCGATGTCGGATCGTTAGCTAATCGTGTGCACCAGGGAACATGATCGTTCCCTAGTCGTTTACCGGCAGCGGGAGAGCGCACCAGGAAAGTGCACGCCAAATCGGTAGCCGATCGTTAGACGATCCTGGTCGTTCTGGTGTGTATGGGGCCTTAGAGATGAAACGCGTCGGGTTTCTTCACCAATAAAAGAACTATTTACCCAGAAATGGACTGAGCCTATTCATTGGGAACATCCTCAAATACAAGAACACTATTTCAGAAATGTGTATTTTGTTTTGAAATTGAAATGTTGTATTGGGAGGTACAGATTCTTTACTAGGTAGCGCACCCCAATCACCCCCCACCTTCCTGATTACTATACCGTTCCTCACTAACAGGAGGAATTTTGGTGGTGCTGCACACACAACCCAGCGCAACCGAGTCAAAAACCCTTTCTTCCATGATAGTATTTTAGTACAAAAATGAACCTGAATGTAGGAAGAAGTTCCAAAAAAGATTTTAGGGTGTCACCATCCTATGTGATACCATTGTTTCCACCCAACGTGAACTTTTTGAATTTCTTTTTTGGTGGATAGGGAAGAATGTGGACCCTGAATATCGCTTTGTCTCTGGGTAAAGAGCTCTATAATCTTTCAATGCAGTATTTGTTGTTGAACTACACATCCCAGCAGGCCCTGCTACAGTTTTGCTATTTGGCCATGCTAAAACTGATGCAGGGCATGCTGGGATGTGTAGTTCAACAGCAGCTGGAGTGTCCAGGTTAGCCATCACTGTCATAGTCTGACACACGCTGGAGGTGATGGGACACTGGGTGACAGGAATGATGTGCCCACTTAAGCACAGCCTGTAGACCCACCCAGGCTGTCGATGATGCAGTAATTCCCGGTAGGACACATGTGGGGATTATTACATGAATCTGGAACAAAATCAGGACAGGAACCAAACAGTGATCCTGGGAATAAATAAGTGAATGCCTTTCAAATGTAAGTTTACACTTTCTCCTACGTGAGAATACATGTCCTTAATCATGGGAGAAATTCCTAAATAAACAGCGTAAGTGTTATTTATTGTTACATAGCCATTCAATGTACTGTTGCATTTGCTTGGATCCTGAATGACTCCTCAGGAAATTCTAGATTGCTTGTCTTTTTTCTACGAGAGATTGTGAAACATCACAGACACGAACGACTGAAATAAGTATGGAAGTCTTTAATGTAGAACCTGTCACAGTAGAGGCAGCCATATTGCGTGCCGGACCAAAGGCACCCACTAGAATGGGTACTATCTACCACAGGTTGGAATAATCTCCTGTGCAGACTCCAAGCTTTCTGTGTTCCAGGAAGGCTTCATGCCCTATACCAAGATGGCCATCAAAATCTCTACTGAACATGAGACTTTATAGCGTGACAGTGGCTCTGATGACCTGATTATTACCATCTATAACGCTGTTCAAGCATTCCAGGTACCCGTTTGCAGAATGGTGAGCTGCTTAGAACCCCATTCGGCTACAACACCAGTACACATGCAACAGTGAGTACGGCTGGATCTTCTATCAGTAAGTCTCTGTCAAAGCCGCTGACTGTGTATTAGGCGGAGAAATGCGTAAGTCGTAGCGCTATCTGGTACCAGTTCTTCAGATCCGGCATCTTTACTGTGGGCGGACCCTAACACAGCTGAGTGGGACTGTTTACAGAACTTTGGTTCATAATCCCCCTGGATACAAAAAAATCATTTCTAAAGAACAAAGGATCCTCTACTGTCGCAAGGTTGTGGTAACTATACCCTCTACAAAATGTGTGCACCTGACTAACTAATACTGCTTTCACATTGCAGAAATGGGTAATGACACGGTATTCTTAAATAGGACTTTAAAACGGGTCTGAGCCTTGAGACCTTTCACATTGCAGGTGAAAACCGTTTTAAAAATCATTTAATACCATTCAAAATTCAACCCGTTTAACCCCCAAGGGACACATTTCAAGCCATTGAAATAGAGCTATTCACACTGCCTCAAAAAGGGCTTTAAAACGTGTAGGACTACCGGTTATCTTTAACCGGTAAATCAACTTTGGCACTTTCACATTGCAGCCTTAAACGTTTTAAAATGGGAAAAAACGGCAATATACCGTTTTAAAAGTGCAATGTGAAAGGGGTATAACTGTGCCTCCCTGACAAAAGCTGTTGCATTGCACGACATCTTTCTAAAGACTTGCACTCTCAAAAACTGCTTTTCTGCTACACTACTAATAAGCTTTAATCCAACTGCTTCAATGCTCTAAACAGCTTCCTGATCAAACACCTTAAAATAAGTGCGGCATCTACAAAGAAAACCATTGCTAACATATTATTTGGATAACTCTGGTCATTTTCTCCTCATTATTGTTTATAATGTATGTGAAAGTTGTCTATTGATATATTTTAATATGATTTAGGTGTATATGTATACATATGGTTTATATATTTTTATTATAAAAAAATTCTTTCTTTTTAAAAATTAAAATACTAGTAATTCCAGTTTAGCGCAGTGTTCCTTGCTTTTTTTTGTGTTTTTCATTCCAAATGTGGACTGGTAGCCACATTGTTGCACTGCAGCTTTAAGGGAATTAATCAATTATCTTCCACACACATTGGGATCTCTAGCGCATAGTCCCACATTTCTTCTATCAGTTAGGGATGGCCATCGTTGCCATTGCCATCGATGGTTGCCATTGATGGCAAATCGGTAACTGGCCATCGACTTAACTATGCAGTGGATGACCATCGATATTTTTACATATCGATGGTCATCCATTGTGTTTGATTGATTGGCCTGTGGGCCAATCAAAACATGGGGGTGGGGCTTCGCCGGTGTCGGGGGCGGAGCTATGCTCCGTGTCCCAGCATTTTGAAAAAAAAAATGCAAAACATCGTTTTGCTATTCCATCGATGGAGGGAAACCTTCTGGTACTCCCCCATCGATGGCAAAAGTATTCGACATTGGCCATGAACCATCGATGATTTTGAATCATTGATGGTCGATGGCCATCCCTACTATCAATAAGTAACTGGCTGTTCATAGTGTGAGTCATTCGCTGGTGTTTGCCTATATAACTGTGCAAAATCAATGCCTAGTACACACACACACACACACACACACACACAGACAGACACACACACACACACACACACAACTTAGATGTCACAAGTTCAACTAACAGGCTGTCCCATAAAACAGCTATTGCTGCACAATGTAGGCGACCGGTGTATAATTTAAAGGGGTACTTCCAGCATTACATTCATACATAAGAATTTTCCTGGGGTGTATATGAGACATTTGAATTTCAGGTACATTTTCTTCTCTTGTATCTTAATTTTCTTGTATCTCAATTCCTCTGCACCCCTAAAATGAATTGAAATTTAACACATCACCTAAATATACACTTTGACTGTGCATATTGCTGCAGAAGAGAAGCAATAATGGCCAGTGAAAACCTTTGAACCCCCCAAGAGGATGTATTCACGCTCCGTAAACCCAAGCGTTGCCCTTTAAAACCTGCTGCAACTGTGCGAAGTAGGTGGGTGACATCATAAAAATGTGGTTCTGTGGTTTTGCAGTTTATTAAAGGGCCCTCCGAGCGATTTACCAGATTACCAAATGTTACGTACAGACTTCCGGAAAAAGAAAAACATCTTCAAGGAACAAATAAATAAAATCACAATTTTTATTATTTATTTAGTTAGTTTCTTATATAGCGCAGCATATTCCGTTACAGCGTCTTATACAGCGCAGCAGATTCCGTTACAGTGTCTTATATAGCGCAGCAGATTCCGTTACAGCGTCTTATATAGCGCAGCAGATTCCGTTACAGTGTCTTATATAGCGCAGCAGATTCTGTTACAGTTTCTTATATAGCGCAGCAGATTCCGTTACAGCATCTTATATAGCGCAGCAGATTCCGTTACAGCGTCTTATATAGCGCAGCAGATTCCGTTACAGCGTCTTATATAGCGCAGCAGATTCCTTTACAGTGTCTTATATAGCGCAGCAGATTCCGTTACAGTGTCTTATATAGCGCAGCAGATTCCGTTACAGCGTCTTATATAGCGCAGCAGATTCCGTTACAGTGTCTTATATAGCGCAGCAGATTCCGTTACAGCGTCTTATATAGCGCAGCAGATTCCGTTACATGTTCTTATATAGCGCAGCAGATTCCATTACAGTATCTTATATAGCGCAGCAGATTCCGTTACAGTGTCTTATATAGCGCAGCAGATTCCGTTACAGTTTCTTACAGTATATAGTGCAGCAGATTCTGTTACAGTTTCTTATATAGCGCAGCAGATACCGTTACAGCGTCTTATATAGCGCAGCAGATTCCGTTACAGTGTCCAGAAGGGAAGAGATATATATATATAAATATAGCTGATTGTAATCCAGCGGCACTCTGAAGATTTTTGTCAATCATATAATAAATACAAAAGACTCTGTAGAGCTTTCAGCCAACGTTTCGGGAAGCAAATCCCTTAAGGCAGTGGTTCCCAAACTGTGTGCCGTGGCTCCCTGGGGTGCCTCGGGACACATGCAGGGGTGCCGCGGCTTGGTGGTCCAGGACCAACTCAAATTATTAATGGTTAATTATTTAGGAGCAAAACCAGTGCTGGTGGCTGCCAATCATAGTATGTGTACGAACAGAAGCAAATCCTGCCCTTTACCACATAACTGCTGCTAAGAATGATATAGAAACCCAATCTAATTATTTTTTTTGGACCTAGGGGTGCCGGGAAAAAAATTCTGATTCTCTAGGGTGCCGTGAATCAAAAAAGATTGGGAACCTCTGCCTTAAGGGATTTGCTTCCTGAAACGTTGACAAGGGATTTGCTTCCCGAAACATTGGCTGAAAGCTCTACAGAGTCTTTTGTATTTATTATATGATTGACAAAAGTCTTCAGAGTGCCGCTGGATTACAATCAGCTATATCATTTTTCTTCTGAAAAAGAAAATTGAGGGCACCTGGAGCAGGTGTTGTACAAGAGTGCGAGTGCCGGCGATATGGAAATATATATATAAGGGATTGGGTAACAGGGCGGCACTCCAATCATTTAAACAGTAGAATTCGGTGCCTGGTCCATAATAGTAATACAGTACACTTACCCCCCCACTGCGGAAGGAGTCCAAACCGGCACACGAGTAGTGAAGAAAAAAGATGTGGTTTATTCCATAAGTACAGGAGTTATAACAGCGGTCCCGACAGCTGTTTCAACTGGGTCCTACCAGTCTTCATCAGGGGCACAGAGCAGCACTGCAGGCTCAGTTTAAATAGACAAATATTGCGCCAAAACCTGTATGCAAATGAGGTCTGTTTGACCTTTACTGTCATTGGCTGGGCAGGGGGTGTGTGCAGAGCTGAGCTGTCAGTCAGCAGGATTCCCCCTACATCAGCACATAGGCTGATACTAATAGGGAGAGCCGTCGACTGATGTGCGGCTTTTACTGTTATAACAGTGTGTCTATCAGGGTTGGGTGGCTGGGGCAGGGATACTGACTCTACCCACGGGGGAATAGTAGTGTGATAGGAATGTTAGGTATGCTGTCGTCACCGTATGTTGTACAAAATTACTGGAATCATGCATGTGTCAGAATCAACAATTGGTCGACATTGCATATCAGTGTCGACAGGTCAACAGTATTGGAGGATGTTAAATGCACTGGGTAAGGTTATACATATTTACAACAACAGTCAACACGCTGCGGTGTCGACATCACCTCGGACAGTCTATATCTGTTGTCCACAAATAAATAACACCGGGTTATGCCATGGCAACTAAAGCATATGGGCAGTCCAGTGCGCAAAGGATGCCATTAAAACACTTGCTGATGACAAAGATCTGGTCATCAGACCAGCGGATAAAGGGGGAGGGATAGTCCTCCTTAACCGCAAATACTATACCACTGAGGCCATCGCCCAATTATCTGACCAAACTTGTTATGAACAACTTTCCTATGACCCAACTTGGAAATTCAAAAAGAGTATTGATCAGATCATAACAATGGGCGCCATGAACAACTTTATCAATAAGGAAACTGCGGATTTTCTCACCCAAGCACACCCCAAGATTCCGTGTCTTTACACACTACCCAAGGTTCATAAATCCCTTTTGTGCCCACCTGGGAGACCAATCATATCGGCTAGAGGATCATTATGTCAACCGTTGTCCCAGCTTGTTGATTTCTACCTGCAACCGATTGTCAAAGAGATACCATCCTACATCTCCGACACCAGTGATTTTTTAAGGAAAATCCACTTGTTATCTGATATTGCTCCAGGAACCCTCCTGGTGACTCTAGATGTATCAAGTTTGTATACAAACATCCCGCACCAATTAGGCATGAGCTCATGCCGTGCGGCAATAACTGACAGCAATACATACAGTGGACCTCCCACAGAATATCTACTACTACTCATCCAGACGATCCTGACCAATAACTATTTCCTCTTTGAGAATAGATTCTATCTACAAAAACAGGGCACTGCTATGGGGTCCAATATGGCCCCGGCATATGCCAACATCGTCATGTCGATATATGAGTCGACACATATCACTGGCAACACGGAATTTATGGATGACATATCCTTCTATGTAAGGTATATTGACGACCTCTTCATCCTGTGGAGAGGAGGCGAAACCAGACTACTCAAGTTCTTTGAATACCTCAACACTCGCCCAAGTACAATCAGGTTCACCATTAACTTCAGCACTAAACACATCAATTTTCTTGATGTGACAATATTGCTGGCAGACACTACGCTCAGAACCAAAATCTATTCCAAAGATTCTGACAAGAATACCCTCCTCCATGCCCAGAGCTTCCACCCGAACCCATTGAAAAGAGGTCTCCCATACTCCCAACTGCTGAGGGTATTGCGGATCACCTCTGAGAACTCTGACTGTGATGAAGCTCTAACTACCATGGGCAAAAGATTCCTTGAACGGGGATATAATGAAAATGAAGTCCTTGAGGCCATTCGGAAAGCCAAAGGCCTGGACAGATCTGAATTACTCAAACCCAAAAGTGCTGGAGATGCCGACACTGCAAAAACCATTAATTTCAGTAGTACATTTACTGTAGCCTCAGGCCACATCCGCGATACTGTTAATAAACATTGGCATCTCCTTGCCAGCGACCCGGTCCTAGCACCCGCACTCCAAAACCCCCCAAGATTCGCATATAGGAGGGGACCGAATTTGAGAGACATGTTGGTGAAGACGGGACCGTGTCCAATAACTGCAAGTAAACAACATTGGCTCACTACCAAGAAAGGTACTTTCAAATGTTCAGGATGCTCCAATTGTCCGTTTCTACAAACTGGTCCACAATTCATCAATCCCGCTGATGGGGCTAAATACTCCATAAAATACAGATTAGACTGTAATAGCAAATATATCATTTATGTCCTCCGGTGCCCGTGTAATCTACTCTATGTCGGGAAGACAACAAGGATGCTAAAGGAAAGATTGAGCCAGCATCGGTCTTCAATCAAAAAGAGCTTTATTACCAAAGATGCCAGCAATGACCTGAAGAACCTGCCGGTGGCAAGGCATTTCCTGACCAAAGCCCATTGTGTCACACAACTGAAATGTACTATCATAGACCACATCCCACCACTTAAACGTGGGGGAGACAGAGAGAAGATACTCCTCCAACGTGAACTGCAATGGATTTTTAGACTGAATTGTTTGGCACCCCATGGTCTTAATGAAGACTTTAAGATGGGTTGCTTCTTATAAACACTGACTTATTCTACCTTGAACACTCACTGACTACTCTGTTGTTTATGCTGCCGTCTGAAAATCATACTTGAGCAAATTTGACACAATGTGTCGACACATACGCATGTCGACAATTATGGGTTCTGACAACTAGGTGGCTCCGCCGTGAGTCACCTGATGGATGACTAACCTCTGATTGAACAAGTGAGCTCATTATAATAACACCGCCGTGTGTTTATCTTATTTGTCAGCATACATTGACAATGCACCGCCGAGTGTGCTGTATTGTAATTGCACAATGTGTATGAAACTTACTAATCACCGCCGTGTGTCTCATGTAAGAAGTTGACATATTGCGCACCGCCGTGTGCATTAGTTACCTGTCTTAGTGAGATCTCAGTTCTGGCTTCAGGTTGTTACTTTACGCCACTAGGATGTTGAGAGGTTGCGCACTGGACTGCCCATATGCTTTAGTTGCCATGGCATAACCCGGTGTTATTTATTTGTGGACAACAGATATAGACTGTCCGAGGTGATGTCGACACCGCAGCGTGTTGACTGTTGTTGTAAATATGTATAACCTTACCCAGTGCATTTAACATCCTCCAATACTGTTGACCTGTCGACACTGATATGCAATGTCGACCAATTGTTGATTCTGACACATGCATGATTCCAGTAATTTTGTACAACATACGGTGACGACAGCATACCTAACATTCCTATCACACTACTATTCCCCCGTGGGTAGAGTCAGTATCCCTGCCCCAGCCACCCAACCCTGATAGACACACTGTTATAACAGTAAAAGCCGCACATCAGTCGACGGCTCTCCCTATTAGTATCAGCCTATGTGCTGATGTAGGGGGAATCCTGCTGACTGACAGCTCAGCTCTGCACACACCCCCTGCCCAGCCAATGACAGTAAAGGTCAAACGGACCTCATTTGCATACAGGTTTTGGCGCAATATTTGTCTATTTAAACTGAGCCTGCAGTGCTGCTCTGTGCCCCTGATGAAGACTGGTAGGACCCAGTTGAAACAGCTGTCGGGACCGCTGTTATAACTCCTGTACTTATGAAATATATATATATATATAGCTGTAGCGGGCGGCACTCGGAGACTCACATCAAACAGCCAGTGTAACGATAAACGTGCAAACAAACTTTAATGACGTTTCGAGGCTAGCAGCCCCTTCATCAGAGATCATTCATCTCTGATGAAGGGGCTGCTAGCCTCGAAACGTCATTAAAGTTTGTTTGCACGTTTATCGTTACACACACTGGCTGTTTGATGTGAGTCTCCGAGTGCCGCCCGCTACAGCTGCTACATTGTAAGGACGGACATCCCAGGGAAGGCACCGGAGCAAGGTACCCCGTGGGGGAGCCGGAGTTTCTCAGTATATATATATATATATATATATATATATATATATATATATATATATATATATATATATATATATATATATACATACACACACACATACATACATACATACATACACATACACATATATAAGTGCCTCAGAGGGTTATGCGTGTGGTACTTAAATGTGATAGGCTCACCTGAAGAGGTGAGATTTCAGGGAATGCTTGAAAGTTTAGAGGTTTAGAGGCTAGTAGAGAGTCTTATTGTGCGTGGAAGAGCATTCCATAGGGTGGGAGCTGCCCAATGAAAGTCCTGTAATAGTGAGTGGGAGCTGGTGATCCGTGCAGATCTTGTGCAGAGCGGAGTGGTCGAGATGGGAGATATTTTGAGATAAGTAAAGAGATATAAGCTGGTGCAGTATGGTTAATAGCTTTATATGCGAGTAGAAGTGTTTTATATTGAATACGGTAAGATACAGGCAACCAATGAAGGGACTGGCAGAGCGGATCAGCAGACGATGAGCGTCTTGCTAGGAAGATCAGCCTAGCAGCAGCATTTAGAATGGATTGCAGTGGCGAGAGTCTGTTCTTGGGAAGACCAGTTAGGAGACTATTGCAATAATTAATGTGGGATATAATCAGTGCATGGATAAGAGATTTAATAGTGTCTTGTGTTCAATAGGGTCGTATTTTGGATATGTTTTTTTAGATGCATGTAACATGATTTGGAGACAGATTGAATGTGGGGAAGAAAGGACAGTTCAGAGTCGAGGACGACCCCCTAGGCAACGAGCTTGTGGGGTAGGATAGATTGTGGAGTTGTCAACAGTGATGGAGATATCAGGATGGTAACTGTTCTTAGATGGTGGGAATATAAGTAGTTCAGTTTTGGAAATATTGAGTTTGAGGTGGCGAGAAGACATCCAAAGTGAGATGGCAGAGAGGCATTCAGAGACTCAGCCCAAAACCACTGGTGACAACTCTGGGGTTGATAGATTTGAGTATCATCCGCATATAAATGATAATGAAATCCGAAAGAGCTGATTAGTTTACCAAGCGAGGAAGTATAGATTGAGAAAAGCAGAGGATCTAAAACTGAGCCTTGCAGAACTGACTGACAAAGGTAATGAAGAGGAAGTAGAGTCATAGAAGCGAACAGTGAAAGAGCGATCAGATAGGTAAGATGAGAACCAGTAAAGGGCTGTATCATTAAGACCTAGGGATTGTAGTGTTTGTATGAGAAGAGTGTGATCCACAGTGTCAAACGTAGCAGAAAGAGCTAGAAGAATAAGTAGTGAGTAATGGCCTTTAGACTTGGTAGTTACCAGATCATTCACCACTTTAGTCAGTGCTGTCTCAGTGGAGTGTTGGGAACAAAAGCCTGACTGAAGCAGGTCTAATAGGGTGTGAGAGTTAAGAAAGTGTGTGAGGCAATAGTAGTTCTACATCTTAATTTGGCAAATATATGATGTAATTGGAAAATTCCTTTCTACAATCACTGAGGGAGAGATTTAATAAAAATGTAGATTCTTGTTATCACTGGTTACGAATGATTAATGGTGCACCAGCCAATCAGATCCTGCATACTTGCCCACTCTCTTGTGAGGCTCCAAAAATTGGGTGTCATCCCGGTCCATTGGAAGAATGGACACTTAGCGTGTAAAGTGAGCGGTCCAGGTGGCTGATGATTGTGCCATCGTAGTCAACCTGCTGTATAATGCTGGGGTGTGGCTACCATGCCTCTCGCACTGCCCGCTTTTGATTGCCATGCCCCAATCCAGCCCCCTGTGACTCATCACCCACACAAACACACACACGGAATAGTCAGGAAGTTGGTTCCTGGCTGTATCTCACAACAACCCTGTAAAGGGTTAAGACGGAGCCATCCAGCCTGAGAGAGAGTGCTTTGCAGCCAGGTAACAGGACCTAGTTCACTGCAAAGCCAGGAATGGGTCTCTGAGGTACAGTATGTTTGGGGGAAGATATGGGTGGGCTCCCAAAAACATCTAGAGTCCAGGTTTTCAGACCTGCACAGCCACAGGTGTGAACTGGGCTGATTGCAGTTGAAGAGATTCAAACCTTGTTCAGTTTGCTGCTAATTGCGCTGATGCCTCTAGGAGCCAGTTTTTAGGCCTAAGTATTGGAGCCCCAGGGACTTGGACTGCCAATGCCCGGAGGCACTACACACATGGAGCGCTGAATGGACAAATACCCTTCTTTGATTGTTTGTATGAAGCAAATCAATGGGTAGGGCAGGACAGCAGGGTAGAGCAGGGGTGGAGCAGCTCAGAGTAGGAGGGGCATAACTAAGCAGAGATAAAGGTCTCAATATATATATATATATATATATATATATATATATATTGCACCTAGCAGTGCAGGCGGGAGGTGTGGGGTGGTTGTGGGGGCACAACCACTGGGAACACCCAGCACTTCATGGTAATCGCCCAGTGACGCGGGTGCAGAGGGCGGGCAGCTGATGTTAGCTGCCCTTCTGCTTACCGCACAGGGCGTTCGCAGATCAGAGACACCACAGAGGTGTCTCATATCTGTGAGCGTTGGAGAAATCATTGTGATTTCTCCCCCGCACCTAAGGCTGCAATTGGATGATTATGTCAATCATCCATTTGTGGCCGTGCAGAGGTTCGTGGGTGTGAAGGGGGGGGGGGCAGCCGGCACTGTTTAGTCCACACACAACGCTGTGAAGACAGAGACTGAAGGTAGGAGCAAATAGGGACTGGGGGTGGGTTGGAGAGTTTGTGGCCAGTGTGACAATGTGGCCAGCACAACAAAGCCCCTTGCCGGCTCGCTGAGCTCGCCACGCTGCGGGCATGGTGGCTTGCTACGCTCGCCACCTATTCTATTCTCCCTCTATGGGGGTCGTGGACCCCCATGAGGGAGAATAGCCGACGGCTGTCGGGAACCCGGCCGTCTGTGTTTTAATAGTTGGGATCCCAACGTCGGGTTAATGACTGTCGGGACCCCGTCCCAAGCCTGATACATCTGTCCCTCAAAGTGAAAGTACAGTGCAGAAGCCGTCATTTTGACAGGCTTTTAACTAGATTAGATATAATTATGTAATTTTATTTGTAACACAACTTAAATTTATGTTATTATCAGAACTGATATATTTAAAAAAAAAAAAAAAAGGTTCCTTCCCAATTACCAACGGAACTGTCATGGGAGCGGATTTTATGTTCTCCTGTAAACGGAAAGAGTACATAATTACACTTCCAAAGCAAAACAGCAATGATTGCAGATTATGGATTAATGCACCTTTAATAGTAACTTCCACTTAAAGGTAATTTATCGTCTTATTTATTGTGGGAATGCGTGTTTGTGTGGAAACGGCTGTCCTGCATTCGGTCATTTGTTTTCCTACAAGTAATTAAAGGACTAATAACATGGTTTTGCTTAAAGTGCATTAAACTAAACTAAATTGCTGCATTCCATATTAGCGCTAATGTAAACAATGTATCACATATTAGCGCTAATGTAAACAATGTATCATTGGGGCATAATCAGGTCGATGTTTTATGTGACTCTTGGCCGGTTTCTGTGGAAGGAATTTATCAGTTGCCATCCGTCACAAGGCAAAGTCTTCAGAGCACTGTAACATGAGCGCCAAGATGTGGGAAGGGAAGGGAGAATACTGGGTGAACACTGTACAAGGCAGATGTATCACGCTATGATGTCAGATGCCAAAATTACATATTATCTCCTTTTCAAAATCTCTTGGGACAGAAAACAAATATGGTTGCCAGACTCATCTTACTTTCCAGAGCACGATTAGTCATTTACAGCATATATATCCAATGCGTTCTAGGGTCAAAGTTACAACATCTCAAATCTATCCGTGACAGGCCGTATAAAAAGATATAATATTAATTTTCTAATAGACAATTTGATTGGTGACAAATGTTATAACCAGATCTGAATGTAATTATTTATTGGAGGAAGGTGGTGGTGGTGGTGGGGGGGTATCAATCAGAGAGGAGAACCTGAGTCCGAGCTGGAGGTCCGGGTACTTACACGGCTGCCTAGAGTCAGGATTCATTTCGCTAGAGGTCACATTCTGAGTGAAGGTCACAGGAGAACAAAGTGAAAACAGCTGTTGCCACATTTCTTGTCAATGGGAAGTGAGACCAATTCTCCTAATTATTGCTTTACTGACAGAAGGTGCAACCAGGTTATAGAAATCACTTTGTTAATTCTCAATATCCTCATCTGTCTCCCTACAGGAATGAGCAGATTTGTTGATGTATACATGTGATGGAGAGCAGCCGGAAGCATGAGTATAAAAGACAAAAAAACATCCATTAAAGTAACAATCAGGTGGTTTTTTTAGTTTGATTTTATGGTAGCTATAAAAAGAATGGTGGTATTTACTAATATCCATGTTTTTTGTTGTCCTTCTCGTTGCAATAAATGAATTCAGATTAAGGATTACCACAGTCATATAGCAAATTATGTAATAAGCAGAGAGGCTTTGAAACAACCCTCTGAGCTCTGTCTGCACTGCAACATCCTCTTTCTTCCCCACATGACCCGCTGAAACTCTGACATCCTTTGCAGTGTATCAGACTTAAAAAAAGGGGTACTTATGTATTATCTGGGCTCCCATGTTAAATACACCCCATTTTTTCATACCCCTACTATCCAAATACGCATGGAGTTGATTTTATATAGTGTGGCGAGCGCAGCGAGCCACCGTGCCCGAAGCGTGGCGAGCGCAGCGAGCCCCGCGAGGGGACGCGGTCTCATAAGAAAAACGGGAGCCCAGATATTACATAAGTACCAAAAAAGGTGACATTACATTTGCAGAATGTGCACAATAAAATATCACATATCAGTTTATCTTACTACTACAGGTTGAGTATCCCGTATCCAAAATGCTCGGGACCAGGAGAATTTTGGATAACGGATTATTCCGTATTTCAGAATATTTTAATATTTCAATGATATATTTTGAAGTATCTTGCATTTATGTTGTATAAACACATCGGTACTCTTTACTTAGTTGGGCGCCCATCGCGGTGATCGCGGCCAGTACATTAACGGCCGCGACGCGATGCCCGCGATCACCGCGATTTCCCATAGGGTTCAATGTTAAATTTAGTGCTGCCCGCGATTTTACATTCAATGCTTCAATGGCCGCGATTTGGCCATAGGAATCAATGTTAAATGGGCTACAGAGCCCAAATAGGCACAATTAACACTGAAATGTCCCCCCAAATTTGTAACGCCACCCCACGATCCACGCCAACCCGAAGCGTGGCGAGCGGCGGCGTGACGCGTCCTCCGACCTTTTCATACCCCCACTATCCATGTCGGTGTGGAGTTGAGAATAGAATAGTGTGGCGAGCGCAGCGAGCCACCGAGCCCGAAGCGTGGCGAGCGCAGCGAGCCCCGCGAGGGGACGTGGATACCTGTGAAGCCCGCGTAGGGCCACGTTTACCTGTGAAGGTATCCGCGTCCCCTCGCTGCGCTCGCCACACTATTCTATTCTCAACTCCACGCCGACGTGGATAGTGGGGGTATGAAAAGGTCGGAGGACGCGTACCGCCGCCCCTCGCGGGCTCGCTGCGCTCGCCACGCTTCGGGTTGCCGTGGATCGTGGGGTGGCGTTACAAATTTGGGGGGACATTTAAGTGTTAATTGTGCCTATTTGGGCTCTGTAGCCCATTTAACATTAATTCCTATGGCCAAATCGCGGCCATTGAAGCATTGAATGTAAAATCGCGGGCAGCACTAAATTTAACATTGAACCCTATAGGAAATCGCGGTGATCGCGGGCATCGCGTCGCGGCCGTTAATGTACTGGCTGCGATGCCCGCGATCACCGCGATTTCTTTACCCACGACGCCCGCGATGGAGATCGTGGGCGCCGTGATAGGTAAAGAGTACCAACACATCAAACACATGAAATGCACACAAATATATTTTATTTGTTCAAAAAACAAGGTTTTAAGAACATGAAAAAAGTTTGTGTACTATCTCAGATATTGAATTTGAATGCCAAGCAATCATGTTCTTGTACATATATAGTGCCAGTTACATATCATGTCCTCAGTAATGCTGTTACAAATGTCCCCAGTGAGTTTTTAACAAAAAAAAAAATATTTTTTCACTTTCTGGAATGTATGGTTTTCGGAATAATTCGGATAAGGGATATTCGGATACGGGATACTCAACCTGTATTATAAATAGGTCTCAAACACATAGCCTCGAATCGCACCAAACGTCCCTGTCTGGCAAGTTACAGATAATATGACTAAGCCACTCCACTTGTCCTGCTACAGTATGCTGAATTTGTGTTTTACTCATATATCGAATGATCTTGTGTTTCCAAAACCTCCAATCCGCTCAACTCTGCCTCCATAGTGAGCCAGAAATCCATGTGCTCACCTATATACATGGATGTAAATGGCCCATTTGGTTACATTTACAAAACGAAAACTTTCAAAACTCAACATGCCCACAGAATTGCAACCGGCAATAATATTACATACAAACACGCCCAGTTGTCCATCACATGCAAAACATTTCCAAAACCGCCAACAATCTGGTTTTAAAATAACCTTTTGGATGGCTTAACCCTTTGAGTGCCAACATCTCTGTGAAGAGATGTTCAAAATATCCACTAAAAATGCCAGTGTCACTCACAATTGTTATTGTCATGTAAAACCAGTCTAAATGGCTGCTAAGGTAACTGTCACGTTTCGTGAAGCACCAGCTGGAGTGTAACGGAGGCTGGGTGCTTTGATTTAGGGCTGTTGCATGAACAACAGAAGGGAGTGAAGCAATTGGATCAAATTAAACCTTTTTTAATAAAGATACTGCGGTACAAGTTATGAATGATGGCACAATGAATAACTGTAGAATTTGATAAATTGGAAGACAATAATATACAATACTTATTGAAGAGCTTTGAAGATGATTGATAAGTTGAATGTTTGGATGATTGCAGGATTGGATAATTGGGTGATTGAAAGAGGGATTGGATGGGCAGTGCGTGGAACACCCTCGATCACTTATGCAGAATCCCAACTGCTAATTTTTCAAGATCTGTCCCCTGTCACCCTGAAGAAAAGAAGAGATCTGATTAACGTCACTAAGGCCCTCAGGAACCACTCAATCAGATACAGATGGGGATTCCCATTCCAACTGATAGTCACGAAAGACGGAAATACCTATTCAATCAAGACTCCCCAACAAGGCTTTGAACTGCTGCACAAATTTGGTATCATTGAAAACATGCCAAACTCCACTCATCCACCAGCTCCACCAGACCGTCTCACCGCTCAAGCCCCCTCCCCAGAGTGGACGAAGAAATGACCACCTGCACTATATCATACCCAGCTTCTCCTACGAGCACTGCCTTAAGCCACTCCCACTATACGATAAGTATCACATGCTATCTTTAAAACATGCTGTACTGTCTATGCTTTTTGAATCTAAAATAATTCTGTAATATACTGTTTTAGCACCTATATGCTAAGTTTACAGTTAGTTTAATAAGTTTGGATATATGCTTTCATACTTTGCCGTTACAAGCACCTCGTTCAGGAGAAGATGCTTCAATGATGGACACTAACCACAGACTTTCCAATAGTCTTAATTTTACTGTTAGTTATAATGTTTTAATGATGTTTATACAAGCTCTGTATGATCTTATGGACGGGTGTCCACTCTCTCACTTTCCCTTCAATGACCCAATCGCACTCCATTTATCCTTCCATCCCTCGGGTGTCCCCCCCCCCCCAACTGCTCTCCCCTCTTAGCTCCACGTGAAATACATCTATCTCATTCTTCATCTCACAACCAAGAACAGCACCCCCCCATCCAGTCTCCTGACTGTTCTCCCCGATGCAACTTATACAGTCCCAACTCCTATCCGCCAGACGCCATGCCCCCCCTCACGGACACAGCCTAGTTGGCACTGTCCCTCTAAACCCTGAGTCTTCCCCAACTCTTGAGGGAGCTCGACCTCCCCGCTTTCCCATTTCCTCTCTCCATCACTCCCACTTCCCCTCCATCTTCCTTTCACTGGGGCGGGGGGGGAGACCGGCACCCTCTCTAACAACTACAGTAGCTCTACTCAATTCGATCCACCATGAATCTTAAAATCATCTCCCTTAATGTCAACGGCCTCAACTCACCCACGAAGAGGGCCATGGCCATACAATTTCTAAATAGACGTAACCCAGACATTGTAATGCTGCAGGAAACCCATTTAAAACCGCCACATCCATCAATTTCTTCCAGAAAATACCCCCATACCTTCTACTCTTCAATGTCCGCTAAACGTAGAGGTACTGCTATCCTCATCCACCGAGATCTCCCTATTGACATTGAAAAGGTCATATCAGATGATAAAGGTAGATTCATAATCTTAGCGGGTAAACTTAACCAATCACCTATTCTTCTTGCTTCTGTCTATGCCCCCAACACGCAACAGAGCTCCCTCTATTCCATCTTTTTCTCCAAGCTAGCGCAATTCTCTCCATGCCTCACAATTATTGGAGGAGATTTTAACGCCACCCTACAGCCCTCCATAGATAGATCCCATTCTAACCGAACACTTCCCAACCACGCCAAACTTTCTAAACGCCTCCTCACTCACCTAATAAGACACAACCTCTACGATACCTGGAGAGTCCTTTATCCTTCAGCGCCCGGCTTCACCCATTTCTCCCCCCCACACAATCTGCATACCCGAATCGATTACATATTTGCAGACACTACGTCCGCTCAAAATTTGATAGACGCACAAACGATCCCAATTACCTGGTCAGACCACCTGGCCATAGAACTAAACATCCGTGCCTCGCTACAACCCCCTGCAAGACACTGGCGTATTAATGACTCCCTTCTTCTAAAACCAGATATCCTGCTAGACCTCACCTCGTTCATCTCAGAATTTTACTCCCTAAATAACACCCCTGACATCTCCCCGTCCATTCTATGGGAGGCCCACAAAGCCACAATTAGAGGCAAATTAATTAGTTTATCCAGTGCACAAAATATAGCCAAGCGTAAAAAAATTCAAGAGCTGGAGGCTTCTCTCACTTCTCTCACACAAGAACATCAACAGCACCCGAATCAACAAACGTACTTGAGAATCATTACACTTAAAGGCCAATTAAACCAACTCCTTTCATCTAGGGCAGCCCAAGCCTTACTATGGGCAAAGCAGAGATTTTATGAAAAATCTAACAAAGCTGACTCACTATTAGCTAACCAACTTAGGTCCAAACGAACAAAAAACAGAATTATGTCCTTAAAATGTATGGATGGATCCATTACCTATAACTCCGATACAATGTGTCACAGCCCGGCGCGGTGCCAGGCCCGGCACCGGCTACTCACCCCTCCGCGTTCACCGGTCCTGGCGCCGTGATGGTGCGGGGCTGGCTGGATGCAGGCGGCGGGTAGTCCGGAGGCTCCCCAGTCTATTGGCGGGTCCGGCAGCAGCACAGACGCCGGCTCCCGGGACTGGGCGCCGCCATGTTGGGCAGGTCACGTGATCGGCACTCAGTGCTTCTATTTGATACCTTCCTCCCCCACTAGGGGGCCGGACCTTGCTGGGCTGAGGTATAAGTTCCAGGAGGCTCTTAGCCTCATTGCTGGAACAACTCGTCAGCTGTCAGCATCTCTCTGCAGCTCCACTGGTTGGGTGTGGTTCTGCTGATCCTGCTCTCCTGCCAGATCCAGCTCTCCTGTCCCAGCTCTGATCCTGTTCCTGCTCCTGTGTGTTAACCCGTTCCTCCCTGCTATCCTGATATTCCAGTTCCGTCATCATCTCCTGTAGCCGTGTCGACAGTCTTCAGTTTCAAGCCTCGCCTTTTGGACAAAGTTGTCAGTTTACGTTTAAACCAAGTCTGGTCCTTTTCAGTTCTCGTTTATTCTTCTAAAGCCAAGTGTGCCATTTTCAGTTACAGTAGTCATCCGGCCAAGTCGTCAGTTTCTCCGTCAGCGTTCTCTGGTTTACGTCATCCACATCTCAGTTTTTGCCTCAAAACATCCCGGTACTCCCTACGACCTTCCTACTCCTGTCCCGATCCCTAACCTGAGTGGCTCATCCTGTCCGCTCCATCTAGGGCACCCGTGGGTGCTCCAAGTGAGGGGCCGCGACCTGCTGTCCAGACGCAGCGAAAACCAAACTTCCTTGCGGGGGTCCCTGGAGAAGACCGCTGGGCAGTTAGACTCCGCGCCCTCGCTTTGGAGTATTCGTCAAAACCCACTGCCCAAAATATATGCAGAGGTCGTACATCCAACCTGCCAAGTTCCAAGGGCGTTCCGCCCCAGTCTCGCCTGAATCTGAACCTGAGGTGGGTCCTCAAGATCCTCCGGCCGTGATAGTTTGTTCCAGCCACATGGATTCCGCCTCAGGACCCAGTATTGGGGCCGATTTACTTCAGCAGATTGCGGCCCGTTTGGAGGGGCTGGAGAATACACAGAGGCAGTTGGCTCAGGGCCTTCAAGACATCGCGCACCGACAAGATCTTCTACAGACATCCTTACCTAAGGCATCATCTCGGCCTCCAGCTGATTCTGCCCGTTCTCAGTCTGGCGCATCCTCTGCCTCCAATCAGCTCCATTTGCCTTCTCCAAGCAAGTTTGATGGAACACCCAAGCAGTGCCGCGGTTTTTTAAACCAATGCGACGTCCATTTTACTTTGCAGCCTGGTCTCTTCCCGTCAGACAAGACACGTGTGGCATACATAGTTTCTTTGTTATCCGGAACCGCTCTGGACTGGGTCTCTCCCCTGTGGGAGAGGGACGATCCTCTTCTATCAAACTATCGTGACTTCATTGCTCAATTTCGTCGTATCTTTGACGAGCCCGGACGCAATACTTCCTCGGCTATGGAGATCCTGCGCATACGGCAGGGGAACCGCTCAGTAGCTCAATACGTGGTACAGTTCCAAACTTTAGCATCGGAAGTTAGTTGGAACGAAGAGGCTCTATTCTCAGCCTTCTGGAGCGGTTTATCAGAGCGAATTAAAGACGATCTGGCGACACGAGATCTTCCCGAGACTCTAGACGAGTTGATCTCCCTCTGTAACAAGGTGGATCTACGATACCGTGAGAGACAGACGGAGAAAAACAAAGGAGAGCGTCCCCGTACCTATCCTGTACCTCGTCCTCCTCCTGTGCCCACTCCAACTCCTGAAGAACCGATGCAGGTGAACCGGGCTCATCTGTCAGTCGAGGAGAGGCAGCGACGTCGACGAGAGAATCTTTGCCTATATTGTGGCGAGGCCTGCCATCTAATCGCCCAATGTGTGAAGCGTCCGGGAAACTCTCGGTCCTAATAGGGTCCGGAGAGGTCCGATTAGGACAAGTCCAAACCTCTCCGACTTGTCTAGATTCCTTACTTGCGGTTCAGCTCTTCCTCAAGAAAAACATCAACGTCTCAGCATTATTAGATTCTGGAGCAGCTGCTAATTTCCTGTCTCAAGAGTTTGTTCAGCAACATAAAATCCCGTTATTAGAATTAGAGACCCCGATCCGCTTAACCGCAGTCGATGGTAGCCCCATTCCACAAGGCCTGATATCCTGCTGTACTACCTTTTTGACCCTTCGGGTAGGCGTACTCCACCAGGAACAAATCGAATTCCTGGTCATTCCCCGAGCCTCCTTTTCCATGGTCCTAGGCCTTCCCTGGCTAAGAAGACACAACCCGCAGATCGACTGGTCTTCAATGCAGATCCTTTCCTGGAACTCTTCATGCGCTAAATCTTGTTTGAATAGAGTAGTTCCTCTCTGTAATACCGAGACTAAACCACAATTTGAGGTTCCCGTTCCCTATAGATCCTTCCTGGACGTATTCAACAAGAGGGCGGCCGACATCTTACCACCTCATCGGAGGTGGGATTGTCCTATTGATCTGATACCTGGATCCAGTCCTCCCCGCGGACGCATTTACCCCCTATCCTTGACTGAGACTCAGGCCATGTCAGATTATATCACCGAGAATTTACAGAAGGGGTTCATTCGCCCCTCCTCTTCCCCCGCGGGAGCCGGATTTTTTTTTGTAAAAAAAAAAGACGGCTCTCTTCGTCCCTGTATAGATTATCGGGGACTTAACGAGATCACTATTAAGAATCGATATCCTCTGCCTCTCATTCCCGAGCTCTTCGACCGAATTAAAGGTGCTAAAGTTTTCTCCAAGTTGGATCTCCGTGGGGCTTATAATTTAATTCGCATCCGAGAGGGGGATGAATGGAAGACGGCCTTCAACACCAGGGATGGGCATTACGAATATCTCGTAATGCCCTTCGGACTTTGTAATGCCCCGGCCGTCTTCCAGGACTTCGTGAACGAGATCTTTCGGGACCTTCTATACACGTCAGTTGTGGTTTACCTCGACGACATTTTGGTCTTCTCTCGGGATCTGGACACCCATCGAGATCAAGTCAAGGAGGTCCTAAGTCGTCTCCGTCAGAACAAATTGTACTGTAAACTGGAGAAATGTATCTTTGAACAGACCGCCGTACCTTTCCTAGGGTACATTGTGTCCGGGCAGGGTTTACAGATGGACCCCGAGAAAGTAGCAGCTATTCTAGATTGGACGAAGCCCACAACCCTACGTGCGGTTCAACGCTTCTTGGGGTTCGCAAACTACTACCGCAAATTTATCCAAGGGTTCTCTTCCATAGTCGCCCCTATCACGGCCCTCACAAGGAAAGGGGCTAACCCTGCCAACTGGTCCCAAACAGCCGTAGATGCTTTTGAAAAATTAAAACAAGCTTTTATTACAGCACCTGTCCTCAGACAACCTGACATGAAACACCCCTTCATTCTTGAGGTCGATGCTTCATCCGAGGCAGTAGGAGCCGTTCTCTCCCAGTATGGGGAGGATGGGAAACTTCATCCCTGCAGTTTCTTTTCCCGCAGATTCGCTCCAGCTGAGCGTAACTACCCCATAGGAGAACAAGAGCTACTCGCGATCAAACTAGCCTTGGAGGAATGGCGATACCTTCTAGAGGGGGCGCAACATCCGTTTACAGTCTACACCGACCACAAGAATTTGCTGTACCTTCAGTCAGCCCAGTGCCTCAATCCTCGCCTGGCCCGGTGGGCACTCTTCTTCACCCGGTTCCAGTTCAAATTGTCCTTCCGTCCTGGCTCAAAAAATACCAAGGCAGACGCCTTATCCCGGTCCTTCTCACCCTCTGAGGAGGAGAGATTAACGCCACCAGTGCTGGACTCCATGGTCTTTGCGCTTACTCAGTTGCCTACTCCTCCGACCGGCAAAACTTTCGTGCCCACTGAATTAAGACCGAAGCTGCTGAAATGGGCTCATCAGTCCAAATTCACAGGTCATCCCGGTGTTCATAAAACATTGGACTTTCTGCGACGTTCTTATTGGTGGCCCTCTCTTCGCAAGGACGTTCAATCCTATGTCTCCTCATGTCCAGTGTGCGCTCAACATAAGTCACCTCGCCAGGCCCCTGCCGGAAAACTCCGCCCACTGTCCATTCCATCCCGTCCCTGGTCTCACCTCGCGATGGACTTCATTACGGACTTACCCTCCGCTGAGGGTTTCAACACCATTTGGGTTATCATCGACCGTTTCTCGAAGATGGCCCATTTCGTGCCCCTCAAGGGCTTACCAAGCGCCCCATCACTAGCCCAGTTGTTCATTTCTCACGTCTTTCGTCTTCATGGCCTCCCAGAAGAGATCATTTCGGACCGCGGAGTGCAGTTTGTGGCGAGGTTCTGGCGTGCCCTCTGCTCAGCTCTTAATATTCAGTTAAAGTTCTCAACCGCATACCACCCCCAAACAAATGGGCAAACCGAGAGGGTAAACCAGGACCTCGAGACCTTTCTTCGGTTATACCTCTCCTCGTCTCAGGATAATTGGGTGGAATTGCTGCCCTGGGCCGAATTCTCGCATAACAACATGTACCACAGTTCTTCTCAAACTACTCCTTTTTTCGTGGTTTACGGTAGACACCCCCGAGTACCTGAGTTCCCTCAATTGCCTGCCACCGAAGTACCCGCTGCTAACACCTCTTTACGTTTCTTCTCGGACATCTGGAAAAATGTCCATTCTGCCCTACGGAAGGCTTCCGTTAAATACAAAAAATTTGCAGACATGCGACGATCTGCTGCTCCCGCATATCGGGTGGGCGATCGAGTTTGGTTATCTACCAGGAATTTGCGACTCAAGGTGCCCACCATGAAATTGGCCCCGAGATTTATAGGCCCATATACCATCACGCAAATAATTAACCCAGTGGCCGTCCGACTCAGGCTTCCATCTTCGTTGAAGATCTCCTCCACCTTTCATGTGTCCCTGCTCAAACCCCTGATTCTGAATCGTTTTCGGAAGACTCCTCCCAGATCCCTCGCTTTGAAGACTCAGAAAGGGGTGGAGTTTGAGATCAAAAAGATTCTAGATGCCCGTCAACTCCGGGGTAGACTGCAGTTCTTGGTAGACTGGAAAGGGTATGGTCCGGAGGAGAGATCGTGGGTACCAGCAGAGGATGTTCATGCGCCAAACCTGGTAAAGAGTTTCTTCCTCAGGAACCCAGCTAAGTGTCCAGTGGCCACTCCTAAAAGGGGGGGTACTGTCACAGCCCGGCGCGGTGCCAGGCCCGGCACCGGCTACTCACCCCTCCGCGTTCACCGGTCCTGGCGCCGTGATGGTGCGGGGCTGGCTGGATGCAGGCGGCGGGTAGTCCGGAGGCTCCCCAGTCTATTGGCGGGTCCGGCAGCAGCACAGACGCCGGCTCCCGGGACTGGGCGCCGCCATGTTGGGCAGGTCACGTGATCGGCACTCAGTGCTTCTATTTGATACCTTCCTCCCCCACTAGGGGGCCGGACCTTGCTGGGCTGAGGTATAAGTTCCAGGAGGCTCTTAGCCTCATTGCTGGAACAACTCGTCAGCTGTCAGCATCTCTCTGCAGCTCCACTGGTTGGGTGTGGTTCTGCTGATCCTGCTCTCCTGCCAGATCCAGCTCTCCTGTCCCAGCTCTGATCCTGTTCCTGCTCCTGTGTGTTAACCCGTTCCTCCCTGCTATCCTGATATTCCAGTTCCGTCATCATCTCCTGTAGCCGTGTCGACAGTCTTCAGTTTCAAGCCTCGCCTTTTGGACAAAGTTGTCAGTTTACGTTTAAACCAAGTCTGGTCCTTTTCAGTTCTCGTTTATTCTTCTAAAGCCAAGTGTGCCATTTTCAGTTACAGTAGTCATCCGGCCAAGTCGTCAGTTTCTCCGTCAGCGTTCTCTGGTTTACGTCATCCACATCTCAGTTTTTGCCTCAAAACATCCCGGTACTCCCTACGACCTTCCTACTCCTGTCCCGATCCCTAACCTGAGTGGCTCATCCTGTCCGCTCCATCTAGGGCACCCGTGGGTGCTCCAAGTGAGGGGCCGCGACCTGCTGTCCAGACGCAGCGAAAACCAAACTTCCTTGCGGGGGTCCCTGGAGAAGACCGCTGGGCAGTTAGACTCCGCGCCCTCGCTTTGGAGTATTCGTCAAAACCCACTGCCCAAAATATATGCAGAGGTCGTACATCCAACCTGCCAAGTTCCAAGGGCGTTCCGCCCCAGTCTCGCCTGAATCTGAACCTGAGGTGGGTCCTCAAGATCCTCCGGCCGTGATACAATGGCGGCCCAATTCCGCTCTTTCTACGAGAAACTGTACAATCTGGACCCCCCTGACTCCTCTACGTCCTCCAGCCTAGAGGATTTGGACGAGTACTTGACCTCATGCCAGCTCCCCAAACTCACCACATCTCAGGCAGAGTCATTGAACACTCCCATCACCACTGACGAGATCCTTGAAGCTATCAAATCTCTTCGTCGCTCGGCCGCTCCCGGCCCCGACGGTTTTACTAACCTTTATTACAAAAAACTGGCCCTTCCTCTCACCCCTATGCTTACTGCCTTATTTAACTCCCTACTGCAGGGACATCCGATCGACGCAGCCACCACCAGGGCTAACATAATAGTTATCCCCAAACCCGATAAAGACCCGACAGACATGGGCAACTATCGCCCTATATCCTTACTAAATGCAGATCTAAAACTATATGCTAAAGTTTTAGCTAACCGCTTAGCCCCATTGCTACCTGCACTGGTCCATCCAGACCAGGTAGGTTTCATCCCCAACCGTCAAGCCTCAGATAACACCAGACGTCTAATTGATCTTATTCACGTCGCTAAAGAAAAAACAACGGGGGCCCTGGTGGTGGCTCTCGATGCGGAAAAGGCCTTCGATAGGGTGGCTTGGCCTTTCATCCGAGGCACCCTGTCTCACATGGGTTTCGGAGGTCCATTCCTAGAGGGCATACTGGCCCTCTACAATAACCCCTCGGCCTCTGTTCTAGTAAATGGACTTAAATCAGCTCAATTTAACATAAAAAATGGCACACGCCAAGGGTGTCCACTCTCACCCCTCCTATTTGCGCTAATCATGGAACCACTCGCCTCCCGGATCCGTAACAACCCAAACATCCACGGTATAAAAATAGGTCCTGCACATCACAAGATAGCTCTCTATGCCGACGATGTCATTCTAACTCTGACCAACCCTCTGACCTCGCTGCCCTCCATGTTTCGCGAAACCAAAACATATAACAGTTTCTCCAATTACAAATTAAATACTTCTAAATCAGAAGCCCTAGCAATTAACATCGCTCCAGCCGACCTTTCCACCATCCAAGCAAAATTCCCTCTCCATTGGCAGCCTGATAAAATCAAATATCTTGGGATTTATCTGTCCAGTTCATACAAGGACCTCTACTCGATTAACTTCCCAAGATTATTTACTTCTATTAGATCAGATATGTCTGCCTGGAAATCGCAATTTATCTCATGGACTGGTCGGATGGCGGCGATTAAAATGATGATTCTACCCCGTTTACTCTATCTCTGGCAAACCCTCCCCGTGCATATCCCAGTCAAGACACTTAAACACCTCCAAAGGGATATCAGCGCTTTCGTTTGGGCGGGGAAAAAACCTAGAGTTAAAATGCGCCTCCTACAGAAACCATGCGGGACAGGTGGCCTCGGCCTCCCAGATATCCTCAAATACTATAGGGCGGTGCACATGGCCTCCTCAATTCTATGGCACGCTCCCCCCTCTCATAGAGTTTGGACACATATTGAAACCTCCTTCATCGATCATTTCTCACTATCCTCCCTCCTATGGATACCTCCTACCTCCCGCCCCACCCCTACCGGCCTTATGCCTTCTACTCACCACACACTAAGGGTCTGGGATCTTTCCACCAAACTCTACAAATTACGCTCTCATCACCCATCGTTAACCCCACTTTGGAATAACCCGGCCTTCCCCCCAGGGACGTCTATCAGTGCGTTCAAATACTGGACGAAACATAACATCCTTTTCCCCGCGGATATAGCCCCTACACTCCTCTTTCCTGATTTTGAATCCCTCCGGTCTAAATTTTCGTTCCCACATTCTATTTTTTATCAATATTTACAGCTACGCCACTTTTATAATTCTCTCCCCCGGGCACAGTCATCCTTGAAAAAAACGCCCCTCGAAACCCTGTGCAGACAAACTCAAAACACAAAAAAACTCATTTCAACTATCTATCAAATACTAGTATCTGTCAACCAACCCCAGAAAGAAAAACACGAGTCTGACTGGGAGGCCGACCTGGGAGAAGAGCTAAACTTAAACACGTGATCCAATATCAGAATGGCGATCGCAAAAAGTTCTATTTCAACTCGTATCAAAGAAAACGCATATAAGATCTACTATCGGTGGTATATGGTGCCTACCAAATTACACTCTATATATCCTGCCTCCTCTTCCCAATGCTGGAGATCATGTGGCCAAGAAGGCTCTTTCATTCATATTTGGTGGAGTTGCCCAATCATTCAATCCTTCTGGGTAGAGGCCCATGAACTAATTAGTCTGATCCTGAATATACAAATGCCCTCCTCTCCCTCATTCTCCCTTTTACTAAGACCAATCCCACGCTCCCAACTTGTGACTCAAAAATTGATTAACCACATTCTTAATACAACCAAGTGTTTGATAGCTAAAAATTGGAAAAGCCCTACACCCCCGTCCAAAACCGCCTTAATTAATGCCATTTGGTCCACTTACAAAGTGGAGAAGATCTCCGCATTTCTACACGACTCTATGCCCACTTTTATCAAAACCTGGTCTCCATGGACAACCCACTTCCAAACTGAGGCTCCGTTGACATTTGTGTAATATTCTGATTTATCTTCCCTAGATGCTTTGCTCGAGACTGCCGGCCCCTCCCCCCCTCCCCTCCCCCCCTCCCCTTTTCCTCTCCACCGAGATTTGACCGCTTTCTGTCCCCTCTCGCTCACAGCCCCCCCTCACTACTTCTATTTCTATCCCCCCTTTTCCCTCCTCCTGCTTCCTCTCCCTTCTCACTCTCCATCTTGGCTTATTCCCTTTCCCCTTCCTCTCCTGTATATCCTTTTGGTTCTCAGTCACGACGAGGTCTATTGCGCTTATTAGAGAATTGTATTTCCTCAGACCTCTGTCAAATAACAAACCGCACGCAGAGTCATTCAATCAACATGTCTATTTTAATTGGTTTGTACTGTCTTTTTGGATTTTTGAAAATGTACCTTGAAAAACTTAATAAAAATTTTTCTCAAAAAAAAAAGAAAGAGGGATTGGATGATTAGATGAAGGAATGGATGATTGGATGAAGGATTGGATGATTGGTTGAAGGATTGGATGATTGGTTGAAGGATTGGAATAAGAAGAAGATGAAGTCCAGTTGAATCTGTGCTGAGTAGGATCGTAGCTGCAGAACCAGGGATGCGACCACAGATAATAACCGTCAGGAATGAAGAAGAAGATGACACCCTTTGGGGGGTTAACCTTGTCCTATCCTTATAGGCGGCAGAGGGTTCCGTGATGATATGGTAACGCAGTGGATGATCAGCAGAAAGGAGTAGACTTCACCAGGATGCACAATAGAACTGTAGTGGGAACTACAGGTAGCCAGGAGTACTTAATGATGTTAGCGGGTGGACATCATTGTACTGGCTGCCGGTCTGGCCCGGCTAGTCAGTATTTGAAGGTTGAGCTGAGCGGTCACTGGCTGAGCGTGTGACCTCACAGATTGGAGCCGCGCAGCATAGGCTGTAGTAACCAAGAAGATGGCTGCCGCCAGATGCGGCGACAGAAACCAGCCGGCGGTGACTGTACGCGGAGGCGCTGCAGCCGGCATCTCTTGGCCAGAGGCCTAACCTGACACGGACCCATCATGGCGGCTCATGCCTAACGCCACCCAGAGCCTGCATGGCATGAGACTACACAACACCGCTGTCACCTGGTGGCGACAGAGTGATGGAGCGCAGACAGCCAGCATGGGAATCAGCAGTGGAGGTGAGCGCCAGGGGAGAGGGTAACCTATCAGAGGTCTGTGGGCTCGGGACAGCACAGAGAGCCAGGGTAGCTAACATGGTGGTCATGACAGTAACCAAATACCCTACTCTGTACATCAGTGGATGTAAATGTACCTAAAGGGTTTTAAAATGCTTTTTTGGTAAATGCCTCTTTAAATGGCAAGTAAGCCGGATCTACCTAATGGTCTAACACGTTATTCTGATTGTCAAGACTTCTATTTTTATATGTCAATTACCCAGAAGTGATGAGACAACAAGCCAAGTGTGAGACTATATTACCATTACAGTATAATTTATTACCAGTTATTTATATAGCGCACGGGGAGAATATACAAACTCCGCACAGTTAGGGCCATGGTGGGAATCGAACCCATGACCTCAGTGCTGTGAGGCAGTAATGCTAACCATTACACCATCCGTGCTGACCAGCTCTATATAGTCACAGTACAGACTATACCCCTCCGGCTGCCAGACTCCGGCTCCTTGCCGCATGATGTAAAATCACTGGACCGATATGTCATAAATAAGCTTCCTCTATTGCATCACCAATTAACGTTTGTCAATTATGGACAATGTGAATTGATAATGAAACTAATATTAATTAGCTATACACCTCTTCTTGTTTTATTCATTAGAAGATTATCATACAATAAAAACTGCGTAGCATCCACGTAGGTGCCAAAAATTTAAGGAACCCCTAAATGTTCCAAATCTGTGACTGTAGACTAGGGCAGATTATTATTACCCCCCCTCCTTTTACATACTGTGTCCTACATCTGTTTTTAGGCATATCATATAGCGAGGAGGTTCCTCATCTGTCCTTTAGCATGTGTAAGAGGGGACGTCCACATGTGGCGCATATTCTGCATGAGATTTTGGATGGGGAAAATAAATTGCAGTCCTGATACATGGGAGACATGTGCAGAGCCACCCACAGGGGGGAAACACAGGGCACATGTTGGCCTGCGGCTATTACTGCAGAATTTACATTTGTAAGATACTTTTGTTACCAACTATTACATAGTTACATAGTAGGTGAGGCTGAATAAAGACTTGCGTCCATCTAGTTTAACCTATGTTTATAGTAGCTTATCCCTTGTTGTATAGTATGTTCTGATATTTTAAAGACAGATTATGTTATACCCCATTCACATCAGAAATGCAGGGACAAACCCGGGAATTCAGTTCCCGGGACAAGCAGGGACATTCCTGGGTTTGGACCCATTCACACAAGAAATGTCCCTGCATTTTCTGGTGTGAGAAGGGGGCGGGAAGGAGGCCGACAGGAGGTGGGGAGGAGGCGGGCAGTCGGCGGGATGGCATCGGGCAGTCGGTGGGCAGTCGGCGGAGGTGGGGAGAATACTCACCCCGGTTGCTGGTCCTCCGAACAGGCCAGGTATCCACACAGGCGGCGGCGCAAATGACGGGACAGGCGGCGGGTGAAGATGACGCAGCTCTCTTGCACCCTCACTGCCGCCGGAGAGCTGCGTCATCATCCACCGGCTGTCCCATCATTTGCGACCGCCGCCTGCATTAATTCCCATCGGACAGGACACGGAGGACCCGGTAAGTATACCCTGTACCTTTCACACCAGCCAGGTCCCCGGGTTGAACCCGGGAACAACCCTGGTACCTAGCCGGGTTGAAATTAGCCCGGGATTTTGTCCCGGGAACCTTTCTAACCAGCGCTAATACCGGGTTGTTCCCGGACTCAACCCGGGAATTTAGGCTGGTGTGAATGGGGTATTACTTATTCGTATCCATGGATGTTTTTAACCAACATATTTATAGTGTCTGCCGACACCACTTCTCCAGGAAGAGAGTTCCAAAGTTTGACTGTTCTGACTGTAAAGAAATATTTTCTTCTAGATGAACAAAATCTTTTTTCTTCTAATCTAAACTCGTGCCCTTGCGTCCTAGATTCCTGTCTAGCAGAAAAAAGGGTGTTTGACAGTTCCTTATATTGGCCCCTAATATATTTATACATATTGAGCATGTCCTCCCTTAAACGTGTAAATAGTCCCAGCTTGCTTAATCTCTCCTCGTAGTTTAGAGCCTTTATTCCCCTAATAAGCTTTGTTGCTCTTCTTTGGATTTTTTCTAATTCTATGATGTCCTTTTTATAGTGTGGGGCCCAGAATTGTACTCCGTATTCGAGGTGCGGTCTAACCAATGATTTGTACAGAGCAGTGGCGTAACGAAAACTTTTGCTCCCCCCCGCCGGGACAATTTCGCGCCCCCCCCTGGATTTTGCCGCTGCCCCCCGTTAAAAGACCCCCCCGGGGAGCTGGCAGGGGGGTCCGTGCCGCACAGACCCCCCTGCCAGCTCCCCGCTGCGCCCACAAGCAGTGGGGAGCTGGCGGAGAAAAAATAGCGCCCGCAGACCCCCGGCGCCTCCCCGCCACCGCGGGGGCTGCGGCCTTATAGTTACGCCACTGGTACAGAGGCATAATTACTTTTGAGTCCCTAGTTTCCATGCCCCTCGTAATACATCCTAGAATGTTGTTAGCCTTTTTGTTGCTATATTACATTGAGCACTACATCCCAGTTTGTTGTCTATTTGGACTCCTATTCCATAACTCCGACCTGTCCGGATTATTCAGGTGTCCGGGTTTTCGTTCTGCTTTGATGAGAAACATCCTACTAACAGACACCCTTTCACTGCCATGCTCACCTGTCGCTGGTGCACGCAGACCTGAAGGGATGTTTTTAATGGAGGAGAAGGTTCAGTGCACTTACAAAGTACTGGAATGAGCCCAGGAGTACATTGTGTACCGCAATGTAAAGTGGCCACGTAGGGTCATACCCCTTACCGTGCACAAGAGGCCACAAGTCTTACATCAGAAGTGTATGTCATTTACTGAGGCAGACCGCGGCCTGGGGAAAACGGTCATTAGGTCGACACAGACAAAAGTGTGACATGCCGGCTAAAAAATAAACAACAGGAAAAACACATGCTGACCTTTTGACCTTGTCAACAAGTAGGCATGTCAACCTTTTTTCTGTGTGGACCTAAGGCCTGTCGAACTTCAGTGGTCCACTCAATGTATGTCGATCTAAATTTGGTGACCCGTACCCAGCCTCAGGCATTGCCGCGGTGAGACAAAATCCCTAAAAGTAAACTACAAATGGTCTTACAGAACCTTGCACTGCTTTGCAGCTGGGTATATACTATGGTTATATATATATATATCGTATGATATATCACAACGATGCAACGTGCTCATTGTACACGGTGTACCCCCGAATTGTCATGCCCGGCTGTCGTTCGCCACATTTTCCCCATTGGATGTGCTTTATGTCCAACTGCACAGTTCTGCGCACACACAGAGGAAAAATGATTTGATGATTTCTCACCACCGAGTGACTTCTCCTCTGATTCCAGCAGAAAAGTAGCCGAGGACTTACTCTTCTGCTGCACGGTTTTATCCGACTTGGGGGCGGGCGCTGACGTCATGCTACCCACCCAGAGAAGGCAGGGGAACACCTGCGTTCCCTGGGGCCCGCCTAAGATTTTCTATGGGTGGGCACGCCCATGAAACAACGGGTGCCTGTCAACCAGACAGCGAGCACCCTGGTGAAGGGAAAATTTGCCATTGGAGACAAGGCTCCATAATAGAGATCCAATCCGCGGCGAGTGGCAGGGGGGGGGACCTTTTCAGCACCCCGCGACTGATACGGAGACTCCCAGTCTCCCAGTGGTTGGGCTCCCGGTACTCTGCAATGGTGAACCTGCTCTCTGTGCCTCCCTAACAGAGTTACGCCACTGTTCCGGATGATGCTTCTGTGCTCGCCTTGCCCATTTCTACACAATAACATTATTGTTATAAGCTAAGTTACCAGACCTCAATGTAACAAACTCAGACAGGGGAGGCAGCGCTTCCCCTGTAATTTTGTTTAAAATAATACAAAGAATATCAATATGACATATATTTCTTTATATTATTTTAGTAATTTAGAACATTTAAAATTAGTTTGGGAGGCACTGATAAGCGGTGCTTCCCGCTGCCAAGTGTAAGGGGATGAAGCGCCAGGGGAGGGGCTAAGCCATGGGCTAAAAAAGCCCCTTAAAAAAATGTGGCGGTTATACAAGGGGGCGGAAGTAGTGTCAGCAGGTGGCTGGGAAGCAAATGTTTTTGTAGCGCTTTTATATAAAACAATGGACATTATAGGGGATCTGGAATGTGGGTCGATCATTATTTGTCGACATGGACAATAGGTCGAACTAAGCAAAATGTTGACATGAGTTTTTCACTTTTTGGGGGGGGGGGGGCGAAGCGAGCCATGGGAGTGTACGCGGGACACTAATTTGGGGTCTATGTACTGTATAATACAAATTGATCCAAAAAAAGGGAAAATTTCATCTCAGCCTTTTCACGTGCTGGGGTCAACCTAAATCAGGGGTGGCCAAACCAGACCTCAAGATCTACCAACGGTCCACATTTTCCAGATCACCTAGCTGGTGCACAGCTGTCATTACTGACACACTTTTGAACCTGCTGCATTCATTCCTATTACAGATCCGCAGGTTTCCTGAGACACATGACCTGTTGGTAGATCTTGAGGACAGGTTTGGCCACCCCTGCACTAGATGCTGTTGGTCTAATTACTGTAAACCCCACATCGTAGGCGTACCGGTTCTTTATATAGCCCATTACCCAGTTCTTTATTTCAGCAGGAAAGGAAACAATGATTAGCAAATCTTACCAATCAGCTGGTGACAGGAATAAGTGTTTGAGTAGACGGTGTTCAGTTCTATTACCATATATCTGGAACATTTGCACATTTGCTTAGGGGGCAATAAAACATCCTCTGAGGCACAGAATCACCCTAAATTACAGTTCTCTCTCTCTCTCTTCCATTTCAGCCTGAGCTAAGACAGACGCCACAAAGCTTCTACACCTACAAATCTCCTGGAGGATTTATCCCTCATTACTATCAGCGACCTGACTGCCTGGCAGAGTCATTAGTGCGGCCCTTCCATTCCCAACTCCGTAATGCAGGTGTGCAGCACTAAAACATCTGCACCGGTGACCCACCTACCCAGAAGACGGCTTACAAGTCACAGCTGTGTCCATAAACCTCCGGAACTCATTCAGATGGATTAGTTTATTCTAACGTATCCTTAGTGTCAAATGGAAAATACATACATGCACAAAGGTACTTTTCCCACCTCACCCAGAGAAGGGACAAGCTAGTCATCAGCTGACATGTAGGAGTACATTTGCTAAAACAACCAATAAGATTCTAGCTAGCATTTCTCTATTGCATCCTGGAAAATGATACGCAGAATCTGATTGATTGCCAGGGGCAACAGTCCCACTTTTCACTTTTGAAAGTTTTAGTAAGTTTACCCCTTGAGTCCTTTCCATAAGCTCAGCTCGAAACTGGAGTAAGCTAGCATAGGATTTTGGAGTTCGCAGCACACTGTCATACTCTGATAAAGATAGGAATTCATTTTTCTGGCCCCTTCACCAACGTCTGTAGGACAGAAGTGGCCAAACCCAGTTCTCAGGGAAACATAGAAACATAGAATGTGATGGCAGATAAGAACCACTTGGCCCATCTAGTCTGCCCCTTTTTTTAAACATGTTACCTCAAACCATATTTGATCCTTATTTTTTTGTAAGGATATCAATATGCCTATCCCAAGCATGTTTAAATTGTTCTACTGTATTTGCGTCTACCACCTCTGATGGTAGGCTATTCCACTTATCTACTACTCTTTCTGTGAAAAAATTCTTCCTCACATTTCCCCTGAACCAAAATAGTTTGCATGTTCTAGACCACTGGTAGGTTAGTAATGAAGCATACAAAACTATTTTTTAGCTGCCCCCTTTGGTAAGAGGCAGTTAAGTTTGCTCAGCGGGGGCGTGTCACGTTATAGGTAGGCTGTGCGGGGGCGTGACTGTGTCCCTGCCCCCTCCTACAAAACGTTGAGATTGCTGTATATGGCAGTGTGGCTACAATGGTGCAATTCAGAGAAAATTGTGGCAACGATGGCCTGGACAGCCCACTTTACCCATTTAAGTCTACCTAAGAAATGGGAGACTCCTGGCCATTCCTTGTGAGTAGGCATGTAATGATTGCACTGGAGCACCAGCTGGTAAATCTGGAAAACATGAACTGCGAGCAGTCCTTAAGTTCCATATACAGCTGTGCTCATAAGTTTACATACCCTAGCAGAATTTTTGATTTTTTTTGGCCATTTGTCAGAGAATATGAATGATAACTCACAAACTTTTCTTTCACTCATGGTTAGCGGTTGGGTGAAGCCATTTATTGTCAAACAACTGTGTCTACTCTTTTTATATCATAATGGCAACAGAAACTACCCAAATGACCCTGATCATACTGGAAATTTTGGCCTGATAACATGCACACAAGTTGACAGAAACGGGTTTAAATGGCTACTAAAGGCCACCTGTGATCCATTTGCTTGTAATCAGTGTGCGTGTATAAAAGGTCAGTGAGTTTCTGGTCTCCTGAAAGACCCTTGCATCTTTCATCCAGTGCTGCATTGACGTGTCTGGATTCTGAGTCATGGGGAAAGCAAAAGAATTGTCAAAGGATCTGCGGGAAAAGGTAATTGACCTGTATAAAGAAGGAAAGAAATATCAAGAGATATCCAAGCAATTGAAAATGCCAATCAGCAGTGTTCAAACTCTAATTAAGAAGTGGAAAACCAAATCACGGTCAGGTAGACCAAAAAAATTTCAGCCACAACTGCCAGGAAAATTGTTTGGGATGCAAAGAAAAATCCACAAATAACTGCAGCTGAAATACAGGACTCTCTGAAAAAAGTGGTGTGGTTGTTTCAAGATGCACAATAAGGAGGCATTTGAAGAAAACTGGGCTGCATGGTTGAGTTGCCAGAAAAAAGCCATTACAATGCAAATGCCACAAAGCATCCCACTTACAATACTCCAATCAGCACAGAGACAAGCCTTTAAAACTAAAGTAATGTGGAGTGATGAGACCAAAATTTTACTTTTTGGCCACAACCATAAACGTTACATTTGGAGAAGAGACAACAAGGCCTATGATGAAAGGTACACCATTCCTACTGTGAAACATGGAGGTGGATCACTGATGTTTTGGGGATGTGTGAGCTACAAAGGCACTGGGAACTTGGTCAAAATTGATAGCAAGATGAATGCAGCATGTTATCAGAAAATCTTGGAGGAAAATTTGCACTCATCAGCCCGGAAGCTGCGCATGGGACGTACTTGGACGTTCCAACATGACAATGATCCAAAACACAAGGCCAAGTCGACCTATTTTGGCTACAGCAGAATAAAGTGAAGGTCCTGGAGTGGCCATCTCAGTCTCCTGACCTCAATATCATTGAGCCACTCTGGGGAGATCTGCAAGACAGCCCAAGAGTTCATGCAAGACAGCCCAAGAATTTACAGGAACTGGAGGCTTTTTGCCAAGAAGAATGGGCAGCTTTACCATCTGAGAAAATAAAGAGCCTCATCCACAGGTACCACAAAAGACTTCAAGCTGTCATTGATGTTAAAGGGGGCAATACACGGTATTAAGAACTGGGGTATGTCATTTTTTGATCAGGGTCATTTGGGGAGTTTCTGTTGCCACTATGATTTAAAAAGAGTAAACACAGTTGTTTGACAATAAATGGTTTCACCGAACCACTAACCATAAGTGAAAGAAATGTTTGCGAGTTATCATTTATATTCTCTGACAATGGCCAGAAAATCACAAATTCTGTTATGTAAACTTATGAGCACAACTGTATGTCACCACTGTCCTAGTATTTAAGAAAATACTGGTTTAGTATTTAATTTAATCCACAAACAGCTTCTCAGACTTTATAGATGAAGGACGACTTCTCAGAAGAATGGAGGTCTGATTTATAATGATGTGTATTACCGGACAAACGCAAAAGACCACTTGGCCAACAAGAGAACAATAGCGGTGGCAGTAGGCGAGACCTCAGACATAACCGGGCAAAATAGCAAGGTAAAATCTGACAGGAAGGGGCCGAGGTGAACAGGAAAAGTTATTTTATCCACTATTAAACTACCTGCACCTAAGCAAACTTTTATGTGTGCGAAGCTGCAGACAAGATTAGCTTCTATTTACTTTACGTACAGCGCTGGCCAATGAGGCGTTTGCCATAAGCGGCAGCATGGAGAGATCTTGGGATCGTCAGCGCCTCTTCCTATGACCTCGGGAGTGTAATTGTCAAACGTGTTGTCTCTTTTGTGGCCCTGGATCGCTGTGTACACTTGGTAACAGGATGGATATTGACACAACCACAGCCACATATAATGAACGCTTTGCATCATTACCAGCGATTATCAGCTTCTCCAAAAAAAAAAAACACAGCACCTCTGTACAAACCCTGCCCTGTCATTGATTGCAGCACAGACCTCTACCTCCGACAAGCACAGGCACGCGCTGTGGAGACATCTGCACCCTGGCTAATTACAATACCTCTATAGAATTCTGCCACATACTGTAATTAAGCTTTTCGTTTTCTTCACTTACCCAAAGTTTATAGTTTAGTTGTGTCAAAGCTGTAAACATCTCCGTCAATTATGAGATTACATTATCTCACTTTTTTTTTTTTAAATTCCAGCGCTTTAAAGTAACAGATAATTTACCATAAGCGGATAATTTAAGGCTCCAGGACGAGGGAAGCTGTGGGATCGCTGTTCAAAGTGGAACATGCTTTACACCACATTTTCCCATTGTGAGAGGGATACGAGGTGTGGCTATGAAATAACAATAATGATGCCATAATTTACGTTTAATTACATGAAGTACAATTTAATTCCGTTCCCCTTCTATGTGCTCCCATTCTGCATCCACGCACCGCTGCTTTCTGATTTTCCATTGGTTAAACTCGTGCAATAGTTCATGATCTGACAACTGTCTCAACAGCTTTATAGTTTTCTTCCGTACCTTAGTAACTGATGCAAAACGGGTTCCCCCCAGTACAGATTTGACTTTAGGGAAAAGAAAGAAGTCACGCGATGCTAGGTCTGGCGAGTATGGAGAGTGTTCTAGCACCGCAATCTGTTTCTCAGCCAAAAACTCCTGCACAGGAAAAGTATAATTTCTAGAAAATTTTTGTAGTACTGTACTGTTGCACCCTTAATATTAAACGAAAACAATTGCCCCGGATTTGGATTTGCTTGGATGTACTTTCATCAACCTTGCTTAAGCATGGAGGGTGTTTTGTCTCAGGAATATCAATTTTTTTTCCACATTTTTGTTTATTTTTTTATGTGCAAGGCCTTCTGGGACATTCATTATCTTCGTTATACAGTGGGGATCGAAAGTTTGGGCACCCCAGGCAAAAATTAATTTTAATGTGTAAAAAGAAGCCAAGGAAAGATGGAAAAACCTCCAAAAGGCATCAAATTACAGATTATTTATTCTTATAACATGTCAAAAAAAAAGTTTGATTTTATTTCCATCATTTACACTTTCAAAATAACAGAAAACAAAAAATGGCATCTGCAAAAGTTTGGGCACCCTGCAGAGTTAATACCTTGTAATGCCCCCTTTGGCAAGTATCACAGCTTATAAACGCTTTTTTTGTAGCCAGCCAAGAGTCTTTCAATTCTCGCCCATTCTTCCTTACAAAAGTCCTCCAGTTCTGTGAGATTCCAGTGCTGTCTGTGATGCACTGCTCTTTTAAGGTCTATCCATAGATTTTCAGGAGATTGTGAAGGCCATGGCAAAACCTTTAGTTTACTCCTCTTGATGTAATCCACTGTGGATTTTGAGGTGTGTTTAGGATCATTATCCATTTGTACAAGCCAGCCTTTTCACAGATGGCATCAAGTTAGCATCCAAAATTTGCTGGAATCTTATTGAATCCATTTTTCCTTCTACTCTGGAAATTTTCCCTGTGCCACTGGCTGAAATACAACCCCAAATCCACCCCCATGTTTAACAGTTGGACAGACGTTCTTTTCATGAAATTTTTTGCCCTTCCTTCTCCAAACGTACCTTTGCTCATTCCGGCCAAACAGTTATTTTTTAACCTCATCGGTCCACAGAAATTGATTCCAAAATGCATCAGGCTTGTCTATATGTTCATTTGCAAACGCTGATTTTTGTGGTGAGGACTCTTCCATGATAACCATATTTGTACAAGTATCTCTTTATAGTGGAATAGTGTACCATAACTCCAGTGTCTGCCAGATCTTCCTGGAGGGAACGTGCAGTCAAACGTGGATTTTTGACTTGCTTTTCTCACAATCCTGTGAGCTGTTCTGTCTGATATTTTTCTTGGTCTTCCAGATCTTGCTTTTACTTCCACTGTTCCTGATGACTGCCATTTTTTAATTACCTTCCGAACAGAGGATATGGGCATCTGATAACGCTTTGCTATCTTCTAATAGACTTCTCTTGCTTTGTGAGTGTCAACTATTCCCAGTTACAGTGTTCTACACAACTGTTTAGAGCAGGGGTGGGCAACAGGCGGCCCGCGGGCCACATGCGGCCCACGAAATGCTCGCATCTGGCCCGCCACTCCTGAGTGTAGCACAATTACAAGCGGCCCCCCACAATGAAGTTCCTGAACAGCAGAGGTTCCTCTGCCACGATACATGATCGCGCCGTCCCCACACAGCACAGGGACTTTTTAAAGTGCCTTCGTTGCTGCTCTATGCTCTCCTAACTAGTTCCACTGCCGCCGATGCACCGCGCCATCCCCAAACAGCACTACTGGGAGTGTGGGAGGGGACGCGGTCACGCGGTGGGCACACCAACCAATGGCGGGGAGGCGGCTGCTGCGTGACCGCATCCCCTCCCGCACTCCCAGTAGTGCTGTGCGGGGATGGCGCGGCGCTGTCATGCATCGGCGGCAGCGGAACTAGTTAGGACTGGAGAGCACAGAGCAGCAACAAAGGCACTTTAAAAAGTCAGGATCCTCCTGTCCTGATCAATCAGGGATCCATACTTGGTTGGAGACACTCGTCTCACTGTCTGGCACACATGGATGTCTCTCCACATAGTCCACAGGAGAGCTCTCACCTGACAACAGGTCAGTCATGTAATTTCACCTTGCACTAAAAATCTATTATTCTAAAATCCGGAGAGTGCCGCCTATTTCTTCTACTTGTTGCTCTCACAGCAGGGGGAGGTAAAAACCGTTTATATGTACATGGTTGTGTAGGTAGGGGCCAGTCCTGGAAGACGCTGGGTGGCTTGCGGGGCAGCACTATGCTTTGATTGACAGATATTTTGTGTGCGGCCCTTGAATATTTATTGGAAGTGTAAAGCCCCCCCCAGCCAAAATAGTTGCCCACCCCTGGTTTAGAGGAACCCATAGTGCTGATTGTTGGGGCAAGGTCAGATGAGTCTGGGCTTTTAAAACCTTTGAGATTGACACCACCTGGTCTTTGCAGACGATGATTGAGAACAATCCATGACACTGCCAGGTCTCAGCTGTCCAAAGGGGGTGGTGCATGCTATAAACTCTGCAGGGTGCCCAAACTTTTGCAGACGCCATTTTTTGTTTTCTGTTATTTTGAAAGTGTAAATGATGGAGAAAAATAAGAATGTCTAATCTGTAATTTGATGCCTTTTTGGGAGTTTTTCCATCTTTCCTTGGCTTCTTTTTGCACATTAAAATGAATTTTTGCCTGGGGTGCCCAAACTTTAAATCCCCACTGTACTAACGACTAATGGGGCCTACACACATGCCGATTTTGAGCCATTTTCTAAGCGATTTAGCTAGGTCGCTTAGAAACTAAGCATACATCGGTGTGTGTGTGGAGGCTAAAGCGATATAGATGCGCGGCCCCGCGCGTCTAAATCGCAATAAGAAGAAGAATGAGCATGTCCCATCAATCTAGTAAAATCGTTTAGCAAGACCCTGCATATCGGGCGCCTTTTGTGTGGTGTCTTTTTTTTGTGCTCAAGTGACCAGCGATTTTCCTCATCTGGACACTCCCTGAGCCCTCCTCTGCATTCTGCACATGCTGATGCTGTCAGAGACCACGCGCTGTGAACCCTCCGGAGCTGGTAAGTACTATGCTATCCACTATGCACCACCAACGCACTGATTACAGGTGGGGTGGGGTGGTAATGAGAGGGGTCCACTGTGCCACCAATGTAAACTTTATGGGTGAGGGTGTCATGTGATGCCCGCTGCACCCGCGGCCCCCAGCGCAAGAATATGGGCACCAGGTTCTTTGGGGGGATGTGAGTCGACCACTGTGCCACCAATGTTATAAAATAAAGCATGCTTCTGGGTGAGGTTGTCATGTGATGCCCGCTGCCCCCAGCGCAAGTTTGGGGAGGGGTGATGGCACATTGCAAAAGCCAGTCATGTGTTGTTTACTTGCATGCTCTGGGGTGATGGCACATTGCAAAAGCCAGTCATGTGTTGTTTACTTGCATGTCTATGATGGGGTAAATTGTCTTTCCAAACCCCCTAAAAAAACAACAACAGTGAATGTGTGTGCATGTACATGTGGTAGAGACAATAGATTGTAAGCTGACCTAGTTTGGACTGTTTATGTACATAATGGTGGATGCATTTTTGTTAATTATGTATTTACATTTTATACCATATTATTCACACAGAAATGGCAAAGCAAAATTCATCTAAAAAATTCATCACTGGGTTCATTGACATCTATCGGGCCCATGAATGCCTGTGGCAAATTACCAGCAAAGACTTTTTAAACAAGCAGAAAAGGGATCAGGCCTACAATGCTTTGCTGACCTATGCTAAAGCCAACAGAAGTGATGCCACCATGGAATGTGTAAAGAAGAAGATAGCGAATTTGAGGACCGTCTTTGTGAAGGAGCACGCAAAAGTGACAGAGTCGCAGAGTTCTGGAGCCGGTGCCGATGACGTATACAAGCCAACGTTATGGTACTACGACCAGATGCACTTCCTGCTGGAGAAAGATTCGAAAACGCATGGACAGAATAACATGGATCCTGTGCCTCCAATTAGGCAAGAGGAGGAGAGCCAGGATCTGGTAAGTTTGAACACATATAGATATGCGACATGTCATCATTATTCATGGTCCTAACGTATTTTATTTTACAGGATGCTACTCCGGAGCTGTTTGCGGAGACGTCCGAGACTACAGCGGCTGCAGATTAAGAGTGTGAGGAAGTGGAAACCTCGACCTCTACCCCCCCTGCCAACGCCACCACCCAGGCAGAGAAAGAAGACAGCCAAAAGATCTGTAGCCGGCAGCTCTGAGCAATTTTTTCAATTTGCGGAGGCAAGGCTTAATAAGCCTATTGATTCAATTCGGCAGTTTTCAAATACGGTAGACTCGGAGATGCGTTCAATGGATGACGACACCCGTCGAAAATTCAAATGCATCGTGTACGACGCAATAATTCGGGCCCAAGATAAAAACATTCCTGATGACCTAAAATTAATGCGCGACCCGATGCATTACGCATCTTGCGGACCCTCGCCACAGTATCCCTACCACCAACCCTATAGTAATCCGCCAGCAATTCCTCCGCAGCTTGCCCCTCCTAACACGACGGGAGCCCCTTCACCCAACCTGGCCACATCAGCCACCACCAGCACTCTGTCCACTGGAATGTACTCAGCGTTCTCGAGTACACAAGCACAGGACGATGCTGTTTAATATCCATTATAAATAAAATAAAATAAAAAAATCTAAATTATTTAAGTTGAAAAAATTGCTCTTTCTTCCATGCGTTTTCGAATCCTTGTAACCTATAATGTCTGCTTGGATACGTCATTTGGCCCTGACTCCAGAATGATGCGATATCAGTCACTCTTGTGTGTCCTTCACTGAAGACTGTCCTTACCTTTGCTATCTCTTCTTTGCACATTTTGTGAGTCATCACTTCTGTTGGCTCTAGTATACTGTTGTGAGTTTGTTGGCCTGATCCCTTTGTTTGTTTGAAAAGTCTTTGGCCCAGAGGCATTTCTCGGCCTGATATTGTTGATGAACCCAGTGGTGTTCACTTTTATACTTTTAATATATTTAAAAGAGTATTTTCAATAAATGTTAAAAAACACGGTATGGTGTCATTTCATTTCAAAATGTAATTTATTGTTAATTTTAAGTTCTATTATGTACAGGTATGGTTCCTCTTTGCAACACTTCGCCTGACTTCTCTCCCCTAAGTCCCCTTGAAAAATAATCTTTTTCAAGGGGTGAGGAGTGAAGAGAAAGTGCTGCAAACACTCTGTAAGGTGCTATTATGTACAGGTACTCTTTGCAACACTTCTCCTGACTTCTCTCCCCTTAAAACTCCCCAAGAACTCCCCCAGCCCTTTGAACTGCCCATTTTTATTTAAATTAGTTTTTTTTTTCCCAATGCTTGAGAAGAATCTGGCATGCTTAATCACTTAGCAGAATCGCTGAGGCATATCGCTGACACATTTTGCGCATTCTAAGCAATATAGATGATGTTGTGCTCAAAGGAAATCTGCTATGCTAAATCTGGCATGCTATATCACTGGCCAAAATCGGTATGTGTGTAGGCCCTATAACACTAAGGGCCAAATGTAGTAGGGTATGAGAATCAGAAAGTGGAAGATTTTTTTAAAGCGGCAAACATTTACATGGCAAAATCCAAATATTTACATGGCAAAAACAAAAATATCCCAAAATCTCTCACTTTCTGATTCTCACACTATTACATTTGGCCCCAAATCTTTTGTGCTACTCCAACATACGTGCACATTGACATACAATCTGCCCCATAAGCCTTGGTTAGCACACGTAAGGTTCGGTGGGTGTTGCGATCAGTTTAACTAACATGTTGCTCTACTTTGTAAACTAAACATATTTGCCACACATGGGAAAGGCACAACTTCTTTGTACACTGTGTGACAGAAGACTACCAGCGCATTTTTCACCTGGCAAACATTTCACCTGGGATTGAATCCCCCCCCCCAATGTTTAACAGTAATTCCAGAATTAAACGATTTACTATACACTGCCTATTTTGGTAGACAGTGTTCCAGCTATTAAGGGTTACCAAGATCCCCCTCAGTGGTTATATGCCGCAATTATAATGTTGCTATTAGATAAGCCGGTTGGGGATTGCTCCGTATCCGCTGGTATTTTAATTGACCACTGTACGGTCTGTCCTTATTTATCACACATCTCAGGCTCCACATGGAGAACGTCCTACAGATCAGGAGCCAGGAAGTCTGGTCACCAACATAACTGTGAAGCATTTATCCTCAATATCTAGTTATGTCCATAGATTGTTACTGCTCCATCTGTTTTATAAAGGATGCACATTTGTTTGAACAGTTTTTTAATAAAAAGAAACAAAGCTTGTCATTTATTTTTTTTCCTTTTCCCCATTGATCTGGGGCATAGCTAAAATTTTAGTAAATAAAAAACGGTACTTGTTTCCTAGCACGGCCACAATCGCGGGCATCGTGTGCCTTAACTTTAAGGCACACGATGACCGCGATTTCCTTTGAAAAAAGCAGTACTCGGGTACATCCAGGGGCGGATTGGGCCACCGGGACACCGGGATAAAACCCGCTGGGCCGGCCCAATCCACCCTCTGTCGGGCCGGCTTGTCATGTCTGACGGCCGGCCTGGTTACTCAGAGGTCAGGCCGGCCGCCAGCAGTGCTTCCGGGCATCGGTGGACTGGATTGAACTTTGAAGTGAACTTGCCACAGACAGTCAGTGACAGAGCGGGGCGGTGCGGTGCGGACAAGTGGGCGGGGCGAGCAGGCTGTGTGTCCGGGCGGAGGAGCAACCTCCAGTGTGGACTGTGGAATGGATGTGGAGCCAGCCTGACGGAGCGGTGCGGAAGGCGCTGGTGAGTATGATCTAGAGCAGGGGAGGGGGGAGGGAGGGAGTGCGGCGGTCAGCCGGACTGAAAGACTATCACCTTTCAGCCTGCGCTGCGTTGGTGGGGCATACACACTAGGCGATTTTCAGCTGAAAGTCGCCTAGTGTGTATGGGCTGGCTTGCTCCACACGGAGGCTGCTCCCTCTGCCCGCCACACAGCCTGCTCGCCCCGCCCCCCGCCCTGCTCAGAGTACGGAGACGGAGCCCTGGCCACCAATGTTATAAGCCAGTAATATATACATTGCTGGCATAGGCCAGCAATGTATATATTTCAGGCAACACTGGGCACCAATGATGTTTGTTTACCAGTATTAACCAGTAATATATACATTGCTGGCATAGGCCAGCAAATATATATTTCAGGCACCACTGGGCACCAATGATGTTTACCAGAATTAACCAGTAATACAGGTCGAGTATCCCGTATCCGAATATCCGTTATCCGAATTATTCCGAAATACGGACATTCCAGAAAGTGAAAAAAAAAAATTTTTTTGCTAAAAACTCACTGGGGACATATGTAACAGCATCACTGGGGACATGATATGTAACTGGCACTATATATGTGCAAGACAATGATTGCTTGGCATTCAAATTCAGTGCTGAGATAGTACACACATTTTGTTTCACGTTTTGAAACCTTGTTTTTTGAACAATTAAAATATGTTTGTGTGTATTTTATGTGGTAATAAAATATATTTGTGTGTATATTATGTGTTTATACAGCATAAATGCAAGATACTTCAAAATACATCATTGAAATATTAAAATATTCCGAAATACGGAATAATCCGTTATCCAAAATTCTCCTGGTCCCGAGCATTTTGGATACGGGATACTCAACCTGTATATACATTGCTGGCATAGGCCAGCAATGTATATATTTCAGGCAACACTGGACACCAATAAAGCTTGTTTACCAGTATTAACCAGTAATATATACATTGCTGGCATAGGCAAGCAATGTATATATTTCAGGCACCACTGGGCACCAATGATGTTTACCAGTATTAACCAGTAATATATACATTGCTGGCATAGGCCAGCAATGTATATATTACAGGCACCACTGGGCACCAATGATGTTTACCAGTATTAACCAGTAATATATACATTGCTGGCATAGGCCAGCAATGTATATATTTCAGGCACCAATGATGTTTACCAGTAATAACCAGTAATATATACATTGCTGGCATAGGCCAGCAATGTATATATTACAGGCACCACTGGGCACCAATGTGGTTTAGCAGTATTAACCAGTAATATATACATTGCTGGCACAGGCCAGCAATGTATTTATTACAGGCACCACTAAGGTTTAGCAGTATTAGCCAGTAATATATACATTGCTGGCATACGCCGACGTGGATAGTAGGGGAATGAAAAGGTCGGAGGACGCGCACCGCCGCCCCTCGCGGGCTCGCTACGCTCGCCACGCTTCGGGTTCGCGTCAATCGTGGGGGTGGCGGCCACAATGGGGGGCCATTATTTTTTACACACATGACGGGGCCATACCCAATGAGAAATGGCCCATATTGGCCCTTTTACCATTTTTTACTATGTTAAATGGACTCAGTTTCAATGTTAAAATAATTTAACATTGAAGCCTATGGACACGATGGACCCGATTTCTCCATAGGCTTCACTGTTCAATTATTTTAACATTGAAGCCTATGGAGTAATCGGGTACATCGCGTCGGTCGCGTCGTGTGCGTTTTGGTATGCACCCGACGCGACCGACACGATTTTTTCCGACACGACCACCACGATAGAAATCGTGGTGGCCGTGCTAGGAAACAAGTACCTAAAAAACTATGGGCCAGATATACTAAGCTTGAAAAGTGATAAAATGGAGAGTGATAAAACACCAGCCAATCAGATCCTAACTGCCATGTTACAGGCTGTGGTGGTTTATCACTCTCCATTCCATCACTTTTCAAGGCTTAGTACATCTCGCCAATACCTTTCTCTATTCTCAGTTTGGGCAATGGGTAGGCAATAGCTGGCACTCCAGCTGCTGTGGAACTACACATCCCAGCATGCCCTACCACAGTTTTATCATGCTCGAACAGTAAACCGGTTGCCAGTGCTGCTGGGTAGTGCAGATGTTGGAGAGACACACGATGCCTACCACTGACCTAAGATATCCGGAGACTTTAGAATTTCACCCTTGGAGAGCCAGCTGCGACTGAACAGCAGATTAGCTGCTTACAACATGAGGCCTTGCTCCATTTGCTGCAGCCTGAGCCACACTGGCAATTGGCGTGTTTGTAAATACGATTTTCTCCTGCGCCTGCCTGACATTCCGTATTTCCAGTCACTGTGACAGGAAGTTTGTACACAATTATGTTCGTACGCTTGCCTGCTCCCAGAAAACAGCCGCTGGGGGAGGATTGTGCAGTATTGACATTGTGTCTACGCTGGGAGACCGTCCTCATAATGACAGTCTGCTGCTCAATGGCATTTCTGAATAAAAAGAGAAAACTAAAACAAATTCTATAACTGAACATTAAAATCCTCCTGCTTGTCTCTGACAGCAGAGGCGGGGGTGGGACAGTTGTGCCTCACAGGAGAACAGCGTCACTTATTAAAACTATGAAGTAAAGATAATGGAAAACTAAGACCCCAGTAAGAAATTCCTTCTAGTGTTCCTTCTAGAAACCTTGCATCTTTCAAAACCTGTTCAGTTCTTCTTCCTTTCCTGGGTGTCGCTATCTGTTATGGTGCTTCTAGCACAGTCTGGTCTGTATTTCAGTACAGATATACAGACAGGATAATAAATATTTATTTAGTAGGACATCTTATGGGCATGTCCCACCCGTTTATACTCAAGATTTAAATGCCCACCCAGTTGTGACGGCAAGCCCGAAACATTGGTTGGACAATGGGTGAGTAGGTATGCACCTACCAATCATCAAATAGGTTGGCGGGCGTTGACCAGGTGTGCACCCAGCTTGAGAAAGTTGTATTATTTGAAGCTGCATGCAAATGAGAAATGATGAAGAGGGACGCCATTTCTGATTGGCTGATGCACCGCTGATGCTGGTCCCCTCTTCCTTCAGTGCTAATATAATATGAGGAAGTAGGCAGCAGCGTTGCCCCCCCCCCCCCCCCTTATCTCCAAGTCTGTAGTAGCTGCACCAGCAGATGCTCCGCCCCTATCTTGAGGTCTGAATTGGTCATTGGTCTGAAAATGTGGCATCCACCTTCCACAAAAGACCTGTAGCTGAAAACACAATTTGTCCTAGGTACCCGGCTAACATTATGGAGTGGACAGGGTAGCAGCCCCCATACACTGTTTAAAAAAAAAAAAAAGTGAAAACTCACATGAAAGGGACGACATGTCGGACATGACCTTGTCAACCTTTTGCTTGAGTCGACATTTTGTCTTGTCGACCTTGTACGCCTATTGTCAAACTAGACATTGTCAGCCATCCGGATGGGTTGTGGGACTTCCTAACTCTCAAAATACCGGCAGTCAAATTACCGACAAGCATTGGCAGACAGTCAAAACAACGACATGTTTAAATTGTTGACATTCAATATGGCAACATGGTCAAGATGTCGACAAGGTCAAAATGCAGGCATTTAACACGTCTGCATGTCAAAAAAGTCAACTTTTTCAAATATATTTTTTGGGGGTATTTATGTCGACATAGGTCAACGTAGACGCCATGTACCTGTACCACATCCATTTGTCATGCTTCGGGCATGACGAATTCACACGATTATAATTTGACTCTATGCCCACTTGGATCTTGAAGTAAGAACAAGTCGGCCGCTTTGTGTTTACGATAGAGCTACATTTTCTGTCACTATTTGGGCGTGCACATGTGCATACGGCGGTACAATTGCGCAGTCATTCAATAAAATCGATCCATCTGCGAATTCGCTGATCGGCGAGCAACTCTAAATCAGGCGCCTGTCAGAGAAAACATGGCTATATTCCCAAAGCTCTTCTCGTGAGTTTGAGGTAAAAATCTAAAGCAGCGCTAACATTAAGTGCAAAGCGCAGCGGGATTTACTCTCAGAGGGAAAAGTATCAAACCTTGCAGAGAGATAATGCAGAGAGAGATAAAGTACCAACAAGTAGATTGGAATGTTTAAACACAGCCTGTACCATGACAGTTACTGGTTAGTACTCAGCCGCTAAGGGCCGGATGTATTAAGCTTCAAAAAGTGATAAAATGGAGAACGATAAAAAGCCAGCCAGCTTCTAACTGCCATATTACAGGCCGGGTATGAAAAAATGACAGGTAGGAGCTGATTGGCTGGTTGTTTATCGGTCTCCACTTTATAACTTTTTCAAGCTTGATACATGTGGCCCTGAGTCATCAAATAATCTGAAGGAATCCATATTAACTTCAATGTATTGATAGGATATTATTCACCCTTTAATACCACATACATAGAAGCTTTATTCTGTATCATATACTTGTACTAGTAAGCGCGCTCGAAGCAACTGCTTCAAAAACTAGTCTGCTACCTTGTGATTGCCTCTGTGTCATAGCTGGCCACTTTTTTTCACAACTCTCCAGGAGCAGCCCGGAGAGGAGTGAAAGGCGGGTGGAATGAGGCTACGTGTCGGGGGCGGGACAAAGCTGACGTCACCAAGCCCCTCCCCCATGACAGTCAGCTGTGGCAATTCGTGGTACACAGATTGGGGGAGGGGCTAACATGACGCGATTCACATCATTTTAGCCCCACCCCTCCACGCGGAAATCTAAATGCAGTGGGAGGGGGGAGCTGGGGGGGGATGCGTAAGACTTGCATGCCTTCCCGGGGGGGCGAGAGTGGGACCCGATTTGCGGGAACCTCCCGGCCATTACGGGAGGGTTCAAATGTATGGTTGTTATTTGTGTAACGGAAACGTCACGTTCCTGAGCGGAATAACAACACAATTTACTGCACGGATCCCGCTGTGTCCAACCGAAGCCAAATTGTTGTAAAATGACATGTACACAATGGCGGTGCCAGCTGCCCTGGCCGTTCCTTCATGTCTAGACCTGCTTAGCACGGTTCAATGTACCTGCCTCGGAAATCATGGTTACAATACAAAGCAGCGATGCTAATTACAGAAACAGTTTCAGTTCGTTAGGCTGATACTAAGTACATTGTGGAACTCTCCGAAAACCACGGTTAAAGAGACAGTAACTAAGAAGAAAAGATGTCTCTGCTTAATAATGCTTAGCATAAGGGAAGATATATTGGACATGGTTTAATGGTATCCCTATGTGTAGCGCAGCCAGAGAGTCTGAGCCCCTGTCCGACATTTCTGTGTCAGATATTCTGTCATTTCTGGCAACACTCCCAGAGCAACTCCAAATAATAACACCTCAGGTGAGCTTTAGGAGGTTGTGGAACCCCCATGTAGGGGTTAGAGCTTGCTACTATTGCTTGCTTAATATTTGCAGTGTACAAGTGAAGCTGTTCAGCCTGGTCTTTATAATATCAGTGTTTGTGTGGTTTTGGGTAGGATACTGATCTCTTGAGCAGTGGGTATGTGAGTATGCAGAGAACAGCTCTCTGTCATATGCAAGGGCGAGAGCAGTCAGGATTCTGGCCTTTAGTATATCGATGCCGGCATCCCAACTGCCTTCAGTACACTGGTGCTGGAACTTCAAAAGAATGGTGATGCCGGAATACTGGGAGCTGACATCCTGAATGGTGAGTTTGCGGGACAGGTTAGGGTCAGGCCGAGGAAGGGGGAGGTAGGTTTAGGCACCAGTGAAGGGGCACAGTAAGGGTAAGGTTGCGGGAGGGTTAGTGTCAGGGGAGCCCCTGACGAGATTCTCCATATTGGGATGCCGGGATCAGTGTTTTGACCCAGTGAAACAAATATATCTACATGTATCATCCTCAAAACCTTGCTCGCCCCCGGTGGGTATGGGGGGCAGGGGAACCTCTTACACACACATCAGACAGGGGAGATGTGACGTAGGAGGACTCTGCCCAGTGACAAGCACGACAACCATTCTGAAGCTGGCAGAATACATAATACCCCTTGGAGACCCTCCAGTAAATGTACGGCCATGCTTTCTATGCCATAACTGAGGACTCAGCTGTAAGACTGTAACAAGTGTTATAGAAGGCCCTGTGTGTGTTATATCAGCCCCCTGCACTGCCGGCCTTGCTCCCAGAACCAAGCACTCTGCATAAAAGGATACAAAATGTTGGCGATGGCAGCGATGCTCTAGGAGTGCCGTCTAACTCATGAAAACATATCAGCTATTTGGGTGGGTCTATTTGGGTGGGTCTCTGACGCCAGCTCTGACCACTTCCAGCCTGTCTCAGTCTCAGATTATTGGACGTCTGAGACTTCGATGTTCCGGAATTTGCAAATGGATCTTCGAATCCACAATGAAAACTGCCCCTTAGAACGTTATGTAGCCAGTATGACCACTCAGTGTGACCCGACATACATCCGAAGTGCCCTTTAATTAGACCGCTACTGGTGCGCCAGGTGGAACACCAGCGGTGCGATGACTGCTGCAAACCCCAAGGTGCTGTCTATGAAGCACTATCATCCGGCAGACACTGTGACAGGTCCTACAAGGGTAATTGGAAGAGGAAATGCAGGAATAACACAGGCTATGATGACACCGGGACATTCTTCCAAGTAAGCAATCAGCGCTGAAAGCCGTCTGCAAGGCTTTGTCTAACACAAGCAGGAATCACAACAACTCCTCCTGCGGTTATGTCTGGAATGGAAAGTTGGAGGCATAGCTGACTGATGAAGGACAATGGTGCCCACATACAGAGCAATATCCTTGAAAATCCGGATAATCCCGGGAACAATATGTTTTGCTATGTGATTGTATGCACCATAGAGTCCCAACCTGCGCTGCTAATTATTCACGTTCCTCACCCCCCATCACCCCAGCCTCTGCTACCCCAGGCTCCAGATTCCGGGGACCTCCAGCTGTTGCCGAACTACAGGTCCCAGCATTCTCTGCCACTGCTGCCAGCCAGCATGCTGGGATTTGTAGTCCCACACCAGGCTGTCCATGCCTGCTGTAAGGGGTCACAGGTGTTTGCTTGTTGTTAACGATGTAGGGCCTATTTATAGGGGTGTTGGGATCATTTGGTCTACAGCATGTTGGTCGACAAGCATTCGGTTGACACCACTAGGTTGACATGGTTGTAGGTCAACATGGGTTTAGATTGACAGGTCATTAGGTCGACACAAGCATTAGGTCGACAGTCGACATGGGTTTTTTCACAGTGGTTTTTTTTTTTACCCCAAATGTCGACACAGTCGACATGGACACAGTTTAAAGTGCACCGCATCCCCTCATCATGCTTCGGGCACAGAGCCTCCCTGAGCTCGGCACACTATTTTATTCTCCCACCACGCCCTAGTGGATGGTAGGGCATGAAATACCGCCTGTCGGCACATGTCGGCTCAAAAAAACAGTGAAAAACCCCATGTCGACCTAGACACTGTCAACCTAATGCTTGTGTCGACCTAATGTTTGTGTCAACCTAAACCCATGACGACCATCATGCTGTAGACCAAATTACCGTATCCCATTTATAGTGCAGTATCTGCAGCATCCGTGGGCCAGTTATTTAATGCACTGTATATTATTCAGCTTATTAACACACAGCCATTAATGTAGATTACATACAGCAGCTTCTATTCCCTTTAAAGCGCTATAAAACATAGGAAGCAGCCGGGACTTACACCATGGTGTCTGGCAGATCTTGTAACTTGGAGCAGAATATCTTCTTCCACAAATGGTCTGACGGCGTCGTGGATAATCACCACCTCTGGCTTCTGCGGTGCTGCGGCGCCCAGGGAGCGGTCCTCTACAAACACCCGGAGCCCGTTGAGGATGGAACGGTGACGCGTCTCTCCCCCTTCCACCAGCGTGACGCGCTTATGACCGTACTTGTGGATGATGTCCTTCATCAGATCGACGCTCTCCGCAGACACCACCACCACAATGTCCGCTATCCAACCAACCCTGTTATAAAAAAAAGACATTTATTGCAAACAGAAACCACCGTGTAACCGAAGACAGCGTTTCCACAGGAGGAAATAGCAGATTTAATACACAGGAAGGTACAATTACAGGTTTTAATAAAAGATTAATTTATTTTCAAGATGCAGAGAGCCTGAACTGTTTGTCAGAAACCTTGCGGTTTAAAACATCAAATTAAAATGTTATTAATATTGCAGAAAGTAGCCGTATAGGATTACTCTCTGTACACCTGTACTTACAGGACCCCTAGGCCCCCAATTCCTGAAACTGAAATTGTAGATATAATACAAGTCAAAAAGTTGAGCCTGATGGCCTGATTCGGACCAGCCCGCTGATGGGCGATTTAGCAGAGCCCTGCAATCAGATAGCTGCGCCCAGACAGACTGAAATCCTGCCCTGTGCAAGTCCGCAAATCTCGGAGGGGCGAGCAAAGGACTTAGCGAGTGGTACGGAATCAGGCCCAGAGTACATTATGTGGGTGTATAGAGTGAGTACAGTATGTGGCATACTTGCCTACTTTTGAAAACTAGTTTCAGGGAGATTGTAAGTCGTAGCAGAATTTTACACAGCGCCCCATTGAGGGGGGCGTGTCATGCTCCTCCCAAAGGGCGTGTCTAGTTTCATATAAGGAGAGATTGTGAAAAGAGACTTGGTACTTGTTTCCTATCTGGGCGCCCAGGTTTTCTACGTACGGCAACGTAATGAAATCGGATCGCATCGCATCAGATTCGGTACTCGATGATGTACGATGGCATACGATGCTATCCGATCCGATCCGATTTCATTTTAAATCGGATCGCATCGCATGCGGTGACGCGATCAACCTGATTTTTACATTGGAATCAATGTGAAATGGTCCCTGAGACCCGATTTGACATTGATTTCAATGTAATAACCCCGCAAACCCACGATTTGTATAGGAAACCCCCCCTGATGGTTTAAAATGCGCCTCCATTGTTAACGCCACCCCAGTATTGATGTCAACCCGAAGCGTGGCGAGCGCAGCGGTACGCGTCCTCCGACTTTTTCATACCCCCACTATCCACGTCGGCGTGGAGTTGAGAATAGAATAGTGTGGCGAGCGCAGCGAGCCACCGAGCCGAAGCGTGGCGAGGGGACGCGGATACCTGTGAAGCCCGCGAGGGGACACGGATACCTGTGAAGTATCCGCGTCCGCTCGCCACGCTTCGGGCTCGGTGGCTCGGTGCGCTCGCCACACTTTCTATTCTCAACTCCACGCCGACGTGGATAGTGGGGGTATGAAAAAGTCGGAGGACGCGTACCGCCGCCGCTCGCCACGCTTCGGGTTGACGTCAATACTGTGTTTCTGTGCAGATGTGACAAGGGGAGGGCTTTGAAGGGTAAATAAATACAGTAGTGTTACAGATGGGCCATCCTATGGGCCAACCATAAAAGCGGGAACGAAATTGGATCGCATCGCATCGTTCAATATCGTGTATGTGCATTTGTGGTATCCGATGCGATGCGATCCGATTTTTATACGGAGAATAGCATGGTGCGCAATTAACGTAGTGGGCGCCCAGATAGGAAACAAGTACCAGAGACTTTGAATGTGGCACCTAGAAGTGTGGGTGTGCACTGCTACATCTGAGAGAAATCTTGTAAAATTACTTATATCCAAATGAAGATGAGCCCCAAAGCAGTTGGTAAGAGATACTATACCTTTTTTCCCAAAATGTAACAGTGTAATGGGGGCTAGGTGACATGAGGGAGATTGCTAGACTAATGAGGGAGAGAGGGAGATTGCTGCTATGTCAGGGAGTCTCCTGCAGAATGCAGGAAGGGAGGTAACTATGATGTAACAGTGTAATGTGGGCTAGGTGACATGAGGGAGATTGCTAGACTAATGAGGGAGAGAGGGAGATTGCTGCTATGTCAGGGAGTCTCCTGCAGAATGCAGGAGGGGAGGTAGCTATGATGTAACAGTGTAATGTGGGCTAGGTGACATGAGGGAGATTGCTAGACTAATGAGGGAGATTGCTGCTATGTCAGGGAGTCTCCTGCAGAATGCAGGAAGGGAGGTAACTATGATGTAACAGTGTAATGTGGGCTAGGTGACATGAGGGAGATTGCTAGACTAATGAGGGAGAGAGGGAGATTGCTGCTATTTCAGGGAGTCTCCTGCAGAATGCAGGAGGGGAGGTAGCTATGATGTAAGTGTAATGTGGGCTAGATGACATGAGGGAGATAGCTAGACTAATGAGGGAGATTGCTGGTATGTCAGGGTCGGAGTCTCCTGCAGAATGCAGGAGGGTAGGTAACTATGGTATGTGGATGTATAGAGTGAGTGTGAGAGTGAGTACAGTATGTGTGTGTATAGATTCATACCCTCCAACATGACCCATTCCATTAGGTACAAAATGCTCTGTTTCTGGACTTTCCTGTCAGTGGCAGTTGCAGCTGTCAGGCTGCAGCACAGTCCAATATTCAAAAAGGGGGGCCACACCTAATGCCACCCCAAACATCACTGTCCTGGACTTACTGGCAGTTGATGTGACCCCCCTCTTTGAATACTGGACTGTGCTAGAGTCCAAGCTCTGTAACTGCCACTGGCAGGGAAGTCCAGGAACGGAGCATTTTGTACCTAATGGAATAGGTCATGTTGGAGGGTATGTAGATTGAGTGTGCCTGGACAGTGCACACTTGTGTGGGTGTATAGAGTGAGAGTGAGCACCTCCCACACATCCAGTCCCCGTGTGCTGCTGTACATGGCCGAGCAGTGTGTGTGCACATTTCCGGGCAGCACAGCGCACACTGCATGTACCCCCCAGGGAGCTCTCTCACCTCTCGAAGGCCTCCAGTGTACAGCTGATCAGGGGTCTCCCCAGCAGCGGGCAGTACTGTTTGGGGGTGCAGCCCCCCAGCCGCTCCCCGGTGCCCCCCGCCGGCAGCACGGCGGCCACCCGCGGCATCTCCTCCATCCTGCGGCCGCCCGGCAGCGCTCTCTCCCCGGGCCGATCTGCACTCTGCTCCCCGGCCTTGACCCCGCACCTCCAGGCTCCAGCCAATGGCGGCAGCCGAGATCGTATATCGGCGCTGTACCGCGGGCGCCGGTGTATGGGGGCAGGGACTGCCGGTGTATGAGAGCAGGCGGGGTCCGGGGATGCAGCAGCCACCACTAGGCCTCACTGCCCGGAGCTGCTGTGTCTATGGCTGCTGTGTTCTGTGTCCCATAGCTGCCTCCTGCCCGGCTCAGCCTCCATTATACGCTGCCATCATTTAATATTGATTTAATAAACTATTATTCCCATAAAATGACATTATAATCAGATTAGCGCTAATATTGCGTCCAAATCACATTGCAGGATGCGATTACGCCGCGGGTTTGTATGAATAAACGCTTCTGGGATATAGGGTCGACAATACCAATTATATGCTTAAACTTGGTTGACAGGAGTTCTTCATGTTTTTCTGGTGCCGAATGTCACAGGGGTCCCCGAGGCCACTGCGTTATGTGCACAGTGTCCCCTCACATGTCCCGCTGTGATCGGCACACTATTATAATGTAACTCTATGTCCACTTGGAAAGTAAAGTGGACCTTCACCCAAAAAAACACAAAAATCTCGCGTTGACCTTGCTATTGATCACCCGTCGATCATTCACAGGCGTCGATTTCCCGTTGCTGTCCATCTAGACGTCGTCGACCAAGTTGAGGCATCTCACTAGACGCCATTGACCACTGGACGCTATTTTCGATCTAAACATGATCAACGCAGACATGTAAATATGTCCAAAACCCATCGTAACAAGCTTGCCATCGAATGATTTATACACGGCACACGTCTTTGCAGGTGCCACATAGCCAGAGAATTACTGGACGGTGCAATGGAAAAAAGCATATCATGTGAGCTTAGCATTTTCCCTGCCACTCTCACTCAATGAACAAATTCCACTTCCAGACGCCTACTTCCTGCGGAGTGCATATAGAATTAAATGCAAGAAGTAATAGCAGACTGGCCTTGCGTATAAGTACTGCGAACCGTACACATACGCAGTGAATTGATAATCGGCCGCTGTGCGAATTTGCAGCTGTGCAATCAGGTCTGAATCGGACCCCCTGTCCGAGTATGGCCTTTACTGTGAGCGATTAACCATCAGATTCCCTACGGTAAATTTACTAAAGCTTCTTGAATAACCACCTACCTGAATCCCCCAATTTCTTATACCCCTTTCACATCACAAATACCGGGTCGCACCTGGGATTTGGACATTTGCGAAGTGAAGCTCCCATAGCATCCCAGCAATAAGCTGGGTTTTTCACGATATCGGGAGGGCAGGGTGGAGGAGGCAGCACTTGGAGCTAACGCTGCCACCTCCCTATAGTGTGAACTAGAGATGGCTATCGGTGCAGTCCATCAATGGCGATTCTGCAACCAACCATCGATAGTCACTATGTGATGGATAGCCATAGATAGTTTTAGCTATTGATAGTCATCCATTTTCTTTGACTGATTGGCCAATCAGATGTGTGGCGGGGCTCGGAACTGAGCTACATCCGGGCCCCCAGCAGCACAGCGCCATATCTCCGCCGCGCCCCCACCCCGCACCTGCCCCCGCCTGCCAGCACCCTGCCTATCCTACCCCGTCCCCATTACGATTACTTACCATCACCTGCGGCAACGTCTTCCGGCTCCTTCAGCCTCCATGGTCCAGAGCGCACACTGCACAGTGCAGCCTGCAGAGCGCCAAGCCCCTCCGTGTTCTAGGCTCGGCGCTCTGCAAGCTGCACTGTGCGTGCCTGGTGCCGGCGCGGGGGGAGGTGCCCCTCCAGAGGCCGGGCCCGGGACATCTTTACCCAGGGCACCCCCCTGTCGGTGGCCCTGGCCATCAATGGAGGGAAACCATTTGGTTCTCCGCCATTGATCTTAAAATTGTTCAACATCGGCCATAAACCATTGATGATTTTGAATCATCGATGGTCGATGGCCAATTCTAGTGTGGGACCCGGCTTATCCGTTCACACTGCCCAGCAACCCAGGTAAAACCCTTCTTTTAAACCGGGTCGGATTGCTGGACCCTGGATTTTTCAAACCGAATAACCCAGGTTGACCAACCCAGCAATTCGACCCATGGTATAAGAAGGGTTAAACCCAGGTAGCCCTGTATATAAGGGCGACCCAGGTTTCCTGTAAAAGGGTCGGGGCTGGGATCAAGATCCCAGGTCCGACCCGATATTATGATTTTAAGTTAGTACAAGTGACCCCGGAATTGTCCATCGCAGCTCCATAGCTGAAGCCAGGATTGCTGCCCAGCTCCGCCGCCCCCAAACGGTTGCAGGTCAGGGGGCACTGAGTGGTTTGCTTACATCTCTGAATTAGGCCCATCGTTATTAAGCATCTGATGTGATTTCTGCTAATATAATATTCAAAAGCATTAAAAAAAAAAGGAAATAAAATGATCCTCTGGACAAACAGAGGAAATAACATTTGGGATCAGGTGCACAGTAAGGGACTTACAGAGTTACTAATGGAGACGTTTTAATGTGCGTAAAACGACACGAGTTATGTTTTACATCGTAACAAATGGGAAAGTGATCAGGAAGTCCATCTGCAGAACATGGTCAGGTGGTTTTATTGTGATAGTGTGTTACCTTACCATGTGACATTTCCCATTAGGTCACTGCACTAAATTCTAGTTCGCTTTAAATAACTGCAAGATGTGTCTGCATTGTACAGTCACACACACACGAGTCCCTACATGTGTTATGTGTTTGTGTGTTTATTTCCTCGGGATACTAGATGCTTTGCATATGTATAAAGTAACATGTTTAATTGGTATAATGATTGATGACATAGTTGATGGACTGTTGAAGTATGAAACCAGAATTCCTTCGCCTGTGGTTTCCCTACATTGCCAGTGAGTTCTCCAGTCCACTCTGGGCCAAGTTCGCAGATGGACACAGAACACACAGCAGATGCATCTACTCTATCTAGAAATGCAGATTTCTGCCCACGGCTGCCATCGAATGCTTTCTTAGACCCACTTGTGTTCTGTAAGTGGGAGGCCGAGGGAGGTTGAGAGAGATGTGTGAGACTTTTAAGTGTACCGCATCTATTGGTTACAGAAAACACTGTACATTTTGATCTAAACCCCAAACCCCTTTAATACCCCTTTTACATTGCAGAAATAACCTGGGATGGACCCGGGGTGGTGACGTTTTGACCTGGGTCGAGGTGCGGTGTGAACGCACCACACCGAATAACTCAGGTTGACCATCCCGGCATTGCGACCTGGGTTATAAGAAGGGATAAACCCAGGTCGCCCTCTGTATAATGAATGCGTCGGACTGGATCAACCCAGGTTTGAGATGTGAAAAGGGTATCACAGCACCCCACCTTCGGTTCAAGGTGTGGTGTGAAAGCACCACACAGAATAACCCTGGTCGACCAAGCCTGTGTATAATGGGCAAACCCTGGTTTAATGTGAAAGTGCCGGACTCGGCTTTTGCGATGTGAAAGTGTTATCATTTATGTGAAATGCTCAGTCTAATCAATGCTATCCGTAGCTTGTAATCGAAGACCTGCCTTGGTAAATGTTCAAGCTGTTTTTTCGCTCAAGGACACCCATCCACACCTTATAAAGTTGGGAGGTATATGCTTTAGCATGGGATCACCTTCAGTGCTGCTGAGATTTATAAATGATACCTGACATGACAACTGAATATGATTGTCAGGCTATATCTACATGCTGGCACTGGACTTCCCGGCTAAGACTCCCAACCACTGTACCAGAGGAAGAACTATGGTCGTTAGGTGAGGGCAGAGGTTGTTGCATTTACAGCGTTTGTTATTATATCTGTAATTTACATAGGTGTAAGCTATTTTCTTTTTTTTCAGATGGATTGTACCCTTACGGGCTCGCTTCGCTCCCCTCACTTCGCTCGCCACAGATTTATATCCCCCCTCCAGGCCCAGTGTATGATGGGAAAAGTCCAAAAACAGAAGTGGTTCTATCCGCAACCATAGCGGAAGGTGACAAATCACAGCTACAAACCTGCAAATACTGTAGGCCGTAGCCAAACGGGTCACTAACGAGAGCTGGGATCCAACAGATCAGTTCGTGGAAAGATCCGGATCTTTTAGGCAACTCGACGGTTCACTTTGGGAGAAGGGGTAATTTGCTAATAACGAAGCATAATTTGTTTTACAATCATTTATTGCCATTTTTTTTTTACTTATTTTTTTTTTTTTTAAACAGTGAGCTGAACAAATAAGAACATACATAACCGAGTAAAACACTGATCGATGGCTGGGTGCAGAATCGCCATCGATGGCAACCATCCATGGCGTCTGCACCGATGGCCATCCCTAGCTGCAGCAGCCTTGTTATTCTTTCTTTTATGCCCCTTTCAGACCGCACTTTAAAAACGGTATATTGCCGTTTTTTTACCGTTTTAAAACGGTAATGTGTGCGGTCTGAAAGGTGCAGGACCACTTAACCGGTTAGAAAAAAACGTTTTTTCTAACCGGTTAAAATGCAGGGTCCTACCCGTTTCAGAACCGGTATTTTAGGCTCAAAATCGGTTCTGAAACGGTATTTAGGACCCAGCCAATGAGCTGGGTCCTAAATTCAGCACAGTGAATACTTAATGAGCGCTCATTAAGTATTCACAGCACTGGAGCCCCCCCGCGCGTGTCGACGCCCCCCGCGCGCGTGTCGACGCCCCCCGCGCGTGTCGGCGCCCCCCGTGTCGACTTACCCCGTGCCGGTATCTCCGTTGTGGTTCCCGGCACTGCAGCTCAGTATGCTCGGAAAGCACTTATGAAAAAAGTGTCTTTCAGAAAATGGCTGCCCCCATACGAAAGACAGTTTTTTTAAACAGGTTTTCCTATGGGGCAGCCATTTTCTGGAAGACACTTTTTTCATAAGTGCTTTCCGAGCATACTGAGCTGCAGTGCCGGGAACCACAACGGAGATACCGGCACGGGGTAAGTCAACAGGGGGGGGGGGGCGTCGACATGCGCGGGGGGCGTCGACATGCGCGGGGGGCGTCGACATGCTCTCGGTCGACACGCGCGAGGGGGGGGAGCTGCACGGAGGGGAGGGCTGAAGGCTGCACTGGCTTTGACCCTGTATTTGGAAAGTTTCCAAAAACGGGTCTGCCAGTGTCAAAAAATCGGCACTTAAACGGTAATATACCGTTTAAGTGCTGCGGTGTGAAAGGGGTTTTATCTGGCAGACCCGTTTTTGGAAACGTTTCCAAATACAGGGTCAAAGCCAGTTATGCGGTCTGAAAGCAGCATTACTTGCAGTAGCAGCACTGAACTCAGTCTCCGGAGTCAGTACATCTCAGCTGCCACAGGTGGCAGTGCTGAGCTCAGGCAAATGCATTGTAATGAAAAACGAAACTGAAAGTAAAAGAACGACGGTTCACATTTTTGGGGATCGGCGGCACTCTCAGTCTTTTATGGGATCCGTTCAAAAGACCCGCTTCGTTCGCAGCGACCACTGGAGCCAGTACTCCAACACTTCTCCGCTGCTGGCCAATTATATGGGGTGTATTCAATGCCGTGGGCGAGCGGCGACAACGGGCAGGGCTTCCTGCTCGCTGTCACCACTCACCCTGTTAGTATTCAACACACCCCCCTCATTTTCCAATTCCCCCTCGCTCCGTTTTTTGAGCGAGGGAGAATTGGCTCCAGAACCAGCGAGACTCGCGGCTAAATACAGCGAGTTTTCTGCATTAGCCGCGGGTCTCGCTGTTTTGGGGAATTCTCGCCGTCTTGTGACGGCGAGGATTTCCCCAGAACGTTGAATAGGGCGAGCGGCTGGCGAGGGGGTTAATCAGCGCTGGTTTTCTGCAATCCTCGCTGTTTAACCCCCTCGCCGGCCGCATTGAATACTACCCTATGTCTTCACTGCAGCCTTAATGCTTGACAACTTTAACACCGGCCTTTGCTTTCTCTGTCAACACACATATGAGACAGATTTGGAGGAACATTTATGATAGTGCAGAATGGTCATTAGCCGCAGTGATCGTTATCATTATGCTCTGCTCAGACCAGTCATTATCCATTACTTTCTCATTTCACTCATGTTTGGTATTCCTTTCAGTAAAAACCAACACAGGACATCAGGGGCCTTCAATTACCCTGCCATGGCGGGAGCCTAAAGAGGGACTAAGTAAAAACCGGACCCGGACAAGACCCCGGAACACTGGACCGGACATCAAACTCTGCATTCCGGAGCATGTAGTGTCCGATCTGGGGGGTGTCATGTCCAGGGGGATGCCTGTCATGGCTGATACTACAAGCTCCGGAATGCAGAGTTTTGTCCGGTCCGGCATTCCGGGGTATTGTCCGGATCCGCTTTTTACCCATACCCGCCTAAAGAACAAGTTAGCGGCTGCATAGAGAAAAGTTTTTATTGAATTATTTATGAATGTGTGATCCTCATTCCCTAGACTGTCGGGTCTGTCATGTATAGGCAATGGAGACTGCAAATCCCCCTTAGCTGCGGACAAGCCTGTAAGCTGGATAAGTTCAGTTATGTCTGCGTAGCCCTGGTCTATGTTAGAGACACTTCTTGTCTGCGCTTTAGCAGGCGGTATTAATGTTATAGTCAGATCTCCAGCAATCGCAGCTGCAAGGCTACAGGATATCTGCCTTGTGTCTGCTGCTGGTGTCACCTTCTTCTGTATCCCCAGTGTGTCCGTGGCTGGCTGTTACAGCACACGGTGTCCCTTACATACAGTGTACATGGCGTTTCTGTGTGTCTATACAATGTCCCATAGAGGGGCACCTGCAGGAATTGCATTTGTCTTGTCAAAGATTTACCATTGTTTCTTCAGCAAGCGTTATTCAAATGCCACCTTTGTCTATTTATTGGTCTATGTAAGCTCTGACGAGCAGGGCCCTCTTCCCTCGTGTGCTTGTCATTCCCTTACTTAAATCATCTTCGATGGCACCAAATCCAAGGTTTTCTGCAGTGCTGCCTGCTGACGCATCTCTGTTCATGTACCCTGTACTTGTTCTCTGGTGTATGTCCTCTATGAAGACATACCTCCCAACTGTCCCGATTACAGCGGCACAGTCCCACTAATATCCCTTTCACACCAGCCAAAATTCCTGGGTTGGTCCCAGGAACAACCCGCGACTAGCCCTGGTGTGCAAGCTTCTTGGGCCTAATTCCCAGGAAAATTTGCCAGGAATTCAACCCTGCTAGCTAATAGGGTTGCTCCTGCGACCAGCCAGGGTTTCTGCCTGGTGTGAAAGGTACTTACCCGGGACCGGGCAGCAGGTGGCGGGGTCTGGGTGGCGGTGTTCGGGTAGCGAATGGCAGGGTCCAGACTGCGGGGATCCGGGCAGCGGCAGCTGGGCGCTTGTAGTGTTATTTGCCAGGCAGCGGGGCAGGAAGCGCTGGATTTGAAAACATATTGAAAAGACTGGCCAGATGCTCTCAGCCAATCAGCGTCCAGTCAGTCTTTTCAATATGTTTTCAAATCCAGCGCTTCCCGCCCGCGGCCACCACTGCCTGGATCCCTGCAGTCTGGACCCTGTCGCCCGCCAGCTGGTGGATCATTGGATATCAGTGCAGAGAGGGGAGTAGGGGGCTGCCCAGCTGCTATGGGAGCACTGGGCACGCCCCTGAAAATTACAAAAACAAGGCAGTCTTCCCTCGGCCCCGCCCTTTGCATGTAGCTACGCCCGTCTGACCGTAGCTCGGAAGCTCCTTCCACACATACAGTAAAAGTTAGGAGGTATGATTACGATAAATCCTTATTGCAGCAGTGACAATCTGTTGATACAAAAATAACTATCTACAGCGCTTGTGTTTCACTGAAATAAAAAACGTGGTGTGAACTTGGTGTGTCTGAAAAGAGTACAATATTTATTAAAACAACAGATATCATTCAAACAATAAAGAACAAAAATTACACGACAAAAACATGAGGATTCTCAATGTGTTGAGATTAATGGTCTCAAATCCATTGCTCCTGGTGAATTTGGAGTGCAGGGGAAAGCACAGGGTGTAAAATGAATGGAACCTCTCAGGTGATAATAGAGGTGGGTATACTACATATGTTTTAGGAGATGGATTTGCAGATTCTGGGTTTAGTCCACAAACCCAATTGGCTTGGCATGATTCTAGAGGTGAATTGAGCACTCAATTGGGATGGGAGAGAGTCGGAGGTGAGGCGGAAAAAAAGGGGGGGGATAGGGAGGGGGTGGGGGGTTGGTTTTGGGGAGAAATGGAGGTGTATGTGTGATGTGGTGTGAGGTAAATTATGCTCTGTACACAAGAATGGGGGGGGGGGGGGGCAAATCAAGGGATTTTATTTTGTAGTAATCAAAAACAATGTATATCGATATATTCTTGGCAAAGTTGTAATGGGTCCTGGTGGTCCTCCTGTGAGAAACAGGGTCCGGTCCCAGGAGCCAAAGGCCCCATTCCAACTTTGATTTGCCCCTCATTCTTGCATACAGAGCATAATTTACCTCACACCGCATCACACATACATCTCCATTTCTTCCCAACCCCCCTCCCTATCCCCCCCTCGCCGCAGACCCTCTTCCAACCCTCGCATCGCCCCGTATCTAATACACCCCATCCCAATTGAGCGTGCAATTCACCTCCAGACTCTATACTATACAGGTGCTCAATGAAAGTCCCGGAAGTCTCCCCAGTAGAGGTAGATAGTCACTCAGAGGCTGTGTGCATGATGAAGGCAGTTACTGATGGTACATTTGTACCTTGCTTTGTGGCTGCGTAAGGTGCTGAGACTAATAGTCCTCCTGTATTGAACTGGTCCGAATGAATTAGATGGCTGGGGGTGAAGTCTGGTGGTGTAATAAGGTGTTTCAACGTGTGTGCAGTGAAAATAATAGAGAAGTGGACCATTGGAGAAGTTGCCCATGGCAACCAATCGGCTTTGAGAAAGCATTTATCAAGCACATTCAATAAAATGCTAGATAGATGCTGATTGGCTGCTTCTGGCAACTCCCCCACTCTTTTCAATGCTTGATACATCATCCTGTCTGTGAGCCTCCGCCTCTTGGCGGCACAGCATCTACACTGGGGTCATGGTATTTACAATGGAGCATGTACACGCCTCCATGCACTTGACCACACCCACCCCAGCAGCAAAGCCCAATATATTACATGGCACACCATTGTGAATGGGCACATCCTGCCACAGTGAAAAATCTGCATACAGTCACTAGGTCGACCACTGAAGGTCGACACCTTCAAATGGTCAACATGACTTTAGGTTGACAGGGTCATTAGGTCGACACAAGCATTAGGTCGACATGGGGGAAGGTCGACATGTGCGGACAGGCGGTATTTCATGCCCTACCATCCACTGGGCGTGGCGGGAGAATAGAATAGTGTGCCGATACGGTGTCCATGTTCACAGTGTCGTCATTCGGGGACAAAAACCAATGTCGACTTTTTGAGTGTCGTCCTTGCCCATGTCGACGTAATGGCTGTGTTGACCTAATGACCCTGTCGAACTAAACCCATGTCGACCTTTTGGCACCGGATGTCAGCTGCCCGCCATGTTTCCCACAAAAACACAGGCAAAACTAGGACTGAGAGTGTCTTAGTTTTGTGTGTACCTACCACATCAGTCGATGGTCGGGACCATCGAATGATGTGAATTTGGCCCAGTAGGCTGCGAATGGAAGTTTATGCAAAACACCCATTCACAGCCGTGTGGCCGAATTCGGGCTGCAAATGGGGGGGGGCAGTGGCATATGCGAACGGCGGGCGGGCTGAAAATGACAAGCAGCACTGAGAACCTCGCAGCGCTGCATGTCAACCAGAATATCCCCCTTATTGAGAAGTCTCCCGGAGCTCCGGAACAGTAGGCAGTTCTGCCACATTCTTCCAACTTCACTAGGAAGCGAAGATAATACTAAAGGTGCCCATAGACGGTCCGTTCCCGGACCGTCCGTTCTGTACTATGAGATGCGCGCTCCTGCGCATCTCATCGTACGGTACAAAAAGTATGTGCTGCACATACTTTTTGTACTAGGTACACATCGCATCGGATCACAGTGCATGCACAAGGCATGCACTAGGGATGCGATCTGATGCGATGCGTGCTAATTAAGTCCCAAACTGATCCGTTAAACGGACCGTGTATGGGCACCTTAAGAATCGCTGGTCTGTATGTTGGGGGTTTGGAGCATCACTTTAGCTCTGCCACTCAGGTCCTGGGAATCTTCAAATTTCTGCAGCAGGGTGGGGCCTAATGATGTGGATGCCTGCCCCACGGTCCCTCGGTACTGTCAGCAGTATCTTCTCTAATTTGCTCTTTGTCCATTTCAGAATCAGGCCGGGAACGTGTTAATTACATTCCTACAGGTGGGAAGATGGGTCAAAGTTAGACGTTGTAATTTTTTTTTTTTAGTTTGTTTCTTTTGAATACTTTTAAACCAGTCTGCTTTTTCTAATGAAAAGAATATAATAATAACAGTGACTTATGACTCTTAATAATAAATAGGCTTTTTCCTGAGAAGTTTGGAAACATAACAGTTAGGAAGATATAATAGAACGCTCTAGAGCAGGCATGTCCAAAATACGGCCCTCCAGCTGTTGTGAAACTACAAGTCCCATCATGCCTTGCCACAGTTTTTCTATTAGGGACTGCTAAAACTATGGCAAGGCATGCTGGGATGTGTAGTTTCACAACAGCTGGAGGGCCACAGTTTGACCATGCCTGCTCTAGAGGGCCGGGACCAGTTATTCCCGATGGCAGTCAAGCGGTTAGCCATGTGAGTGTGATTCATAGTGTTAGTCCGCAGTTTAACTGTATACAGCGCAATAATCCTGTTACGTTCCCTCAATCCAATATTCATCTGTCAGTAAATTTAAAGTCTAAACACAAAGCATGCTCCGGTTCCATAAGGTAAGTGTTACAGTGATGTCTGTGACCAATTGATTTCAAATGCTAGTGAAAAAACACCATTTGAGCTCTGCATTCACCGGATAGCATTGAAACAGCTATCTGGCCTATCGCATTTCTCTTGATGGACTTATGTTGATTCCTGGGGAACCAGACCCAAATGTTTTCATTTTCCACCTCTTATTTGTTTTAGCCTCTTTTTTTTTTCTTTTCTTTTTAAAGCTCCTTTGACAATTATTAGCATTCCATAACTAGAAAGGTGCCAGCTGGCTCCGCTGTGACACACGGAACATAATAAGTCTACACACTGATCTCGCTGTTAGCTTGTTTTATCATTTCTGACCTAACTACTGTAAGCCTCTGCGGGAACGATTCAGAAACGGGCACCAATAAAGAAGCAACTTTTACCACAGCTGCTATTGCGCATTTGTGCTAAAAACGCAGGTCAATGGGCGGTCCACTAGGACGCATTCTGGCTGCAGCTATAGTCAACTGTGTTGCACCATCGAAGGCACCTCGGTTGAGTGGACATTGGGCACACAATCGGCCATTGGGCCCGATTCAGATATAATTGCACAGCTGCATTTTCGTTATTCTGGTGTGTCCGTGTGGTTTTTTTTTTGGCTATTGCTTCTGCCGTGGAACTAAGAGTCCCAGCGTGCCCATTAATGCCCCACATGCTGAGACTTGTGGTTCTACAAGTCCCAATATGCTGGGGGGGAGGCTAGCTGAGACTCATAGTTCCACAGCCGAACCCAATTTGCCATCAACCCAGTGCCCACCGCCCTGGGGCACTGGGGACAGCCCCGAGCTTCAGCCCAGGCAGGGTTTATCCTGGAGGGGTGGAACCCCTTTATTGGGGGACCCCACTCCTCCAGGGTCCCTGTCCGGGCTGACCGGTCAGGGGGTTAATGCTTTGGCCGGGGGAACTAATATAAATAGTTTCCCCCAGCTGCTGGCTGGGCCTGGTGCTGGCTTTTAAAATATGGGGGACCCCTACTCCTTTTGTCCCCTGTATTTTAGGAACCAGGACCAGTCCTTGAGCCTGGTGCTGTTTTAAAAAATTACGGGGGGGGGGGGGGCTCACACTTTTTTATTTCTTTATTTTTACTATTGTTTTTACACTGCAGCCTGCACGGATATGACTGATTCATTCAGGCTGCCAATTCATATTTGTATTTAGCGGCTGCACATATGCTAAATACAAATAAGAAAACGTAGATATGAATATGGCGGAATACGTCCGCCTACGCCATTGGGCAAATACCAATCCGTAAATACGGCAGATTAGTGAATCTGCCCAATTTCCGAGTTGTATTTTCCCGAGAATACGACCAATGGCGGTCATATGGAGTCATACCCGGCATCGGCCGTAATCAGGATTCTTAGTAAATTTCCCCCATTATTTTTTTTCTTCTCTATCACATCCCACTTACCCCAGGCCGGTATTGCTATGTAGCATATTGGGCCTGATTCAGCCAAATTTTTCTCAAATGGACAAAACCATGCTGCACTGCAGGTGGGGTAGATGTAACATGTGCAGAGAGATTTCGATTTTCCCTGCAAACAAGTCTGAATAAGGCCCTATGCCTGTGTGCAAAATACTTTTTCCATACAGAGTGTAAGCCTGTAAGCAGGACCCTCTGACCTCCTTGCATGTCAGAACGGAATATGCTGCGCTATATAAGAAACTGTAAATAAATAATAATAATATTACCCAGTCTTGTTCTATTACTGTTTGTTCCCAATTGTAAAGCCCAATGGCTTTACAATGCTGGTGCTATATAAGTTTATAATTACAATTAATAAACAAATAAATAATTGAGGATGTCAGGAAGATGCTGCAAAGATCTCATCCCCCCTCTACTGGTTCTGCCCTAACATAGGCCCTCATTCAGGTTCATGCGCTCGCATGCACATTCGCAAGCACTCTTACAAAAAAAACCACACGCACGCATCGGGCGAAGGCACGCCTATAGTGCTTGCGAAATCATTCGCACGCAACCATACTAAAAAGGGGGGTGGACTATCATTGCGCGTACGTGTAACTGGTCGCTCGCACCCACACATTTTCGTACGCACACTCACCACAGTCTGCTAACGAACATGCTCTACTCCCCAAATGTTAGCAAACCAAATACTAGTATGCACGCAGCAAACATCCTCTCACACATCAATTAAATCACATCACCCTCCTCAATTATTTCCATGTGCTGGATACAAGTTTGTATCTGGTAACACTTGATTGCTGTTGGTATGCAATCAGAAGTTGTGCATGAGTTCATTGTCTCCAGAAATCAACCATGTATTGGTGTCAATAGTGTGCAGGTGCCATTGATTTACCCATTGATTTAGCCATTTCGTGCGTGTGTTTGCTCCGTACGAATGAGCACATTACAAGGAGCAAGGTGTGCGAAACTAAAAACCTGCTTTGAGCTTGCGAAAAGTTTTGAGTTTGTGGGGAACAATCCCTCTTGCACTCATGCGAAAGCACACCCACCACTCATAGTGAACGCCCATGTGTATGCCCAGTTTTGCTCATTATAATGGTCGCGCCCATGCTAACGCCCACTGCACGCCTACTTCCTAAGCACTCGTTCGCACGGAGAAATCTACTCTGAAGATTGCTTGCGAGTACTTTTTTATTAGATTGCACATGCGCAGTGCGTTAGCTGGGTGAAACGTTAGCAGGGTGAAACGTTAGCAGGGTGAAACGTGCGAATTCTTATGCGTACACACCAATGTGAATAAGGGCCATAATCCTTATAAGATCTAAGCATCACAGTATATAACGGATGCAATAATCCCGCTAACAGCACAAATGATGTATAACTAGCTGACGTACCTGACGGTGTCCTGGTTTAATTTAATTCAATTTAATTCATTTAAAATGTTATGTTAGTTGGAAGTAACCATCAGAATTTTACTTATAATTAGCAGCTCTTCCCACACACCCATGGGGTGGCTGCCCAGTGTCGTTTTTTGGGGGGTGTCGCCAGTAGCCCTAATCCCCATCTTTCTGAAGGCCGGAGTGCTGTTCGTGTCGGCTTAGTGCTGTACATGTCAGCTGAGTGCTGTTCTTGTCAGCCGAGTGCTGTTCCTGCCGGCCCCAGTGATGTTCCTATCACCATCTATGAGTTAGGACTCTTATGCGGGGCACAGATATGGTTCCTCTCCACTCGTGTCTGCATGAACTTGGCCTTGTCCCAACGGTCATTGTGCTGCGGGCGTCTTCATAGGCACTATCCGTTGGGCTGATCTGTCATCATAACCTGTTCTCTGGTGGAGGAACCCTGCTGTGTATCTCCTCCAGGGCATGATGTTACAGAAGTGTCATTGTCTTCTGGTCTCTCTGGGACACCTGCCGCAGAGGGGAGAAGCCCTCTGACACCAAGTAAGTCATCCTTCTTGGTGTCATAGGATCCAACTTTCTCTTTCTTTCCTCTAAGGTGGTTTGTGTGGGAGACAGACGGGAGGACTACTCTAGGCAGGGCTGGCATGTGAATGGGCCCCCATGCACCCCTCACCTATCTGCGGCCCTGTTTTGGTATTGGTAGCTTATAACGTCTTTTAAATTGAGATACTCTTATTAATGAAAACAAAAAATACAACACGTGGAATAATTGAATACTGGTCACAGAAACGTTCTGGCATTGAAAGCTTCATTTTTGGGAAGTAACTCTCAGATTCCAAAACACCCTGACAACGTTATCTCTGTGAGTGATGTTAGGGCAGGCTCTCCGCCCCGAATCGCTTCCACCTTCATTGCATTACACCCCCCTTATATCCTCACTGGGAAGCCCAACAAAGAGCCAAATACCAACCGTCACCATAAAACCAGCCGCACTCCATTTGTCTAAAAGATAATCTGCTCTACGAAAACAAAATAAAAAGTAAATGCAGATTTTATGGCGAGCAGAGAAGAGTTCACACGACACGTGCTGGCGTTTCAGGGTATACAATATCAGCCCTTTCATCTGGGAAGTTTACATATCTGGAACCCAGGTTCCCAGACCTCATAAAAGATGAAATACAAAGAGGAGAGATCCTCCCGTCTCCAGGAATACTCCATATGAGGGGAGTAAAGGACTGCGGTGAGATACCAGTCCCCTCTCCCCTATAATCACCTCCAGACACCTAAATTGCATGGCCCTATGTTGGGGTGTGCACATCGTGGTCGTGTGCATGCATGTTAAATGAGATGAATCCAAAATTACAATGCGGCCTATAATTCCTCCCTGCGCCAAAATGATATGTATAACATAAATAGCACGTGGAGTGTTTAAGAAAAAACACAAAAACAGCAGCACTGGTTCTCTACGAACATTTTTTTCTTTGGTAGAACTGTGAAATATGGATCCGGTGGATCCTTTTTAAATGTTATTTTGGAAATAGCAAGTGCTTATGCACAGAGTGCAGTACCATGTAAAAGTCTGTAGGTGGTGCTGTGAGCTCCTACATGCGCTGGCAACGCTCTCACTGGTATTACGCAGGCAGTGCTATCTTGGAAGGGAGAGGATGAGTAAAAAGATGGCGAACAGTTAAAAACAAAATAATAAAATAGTATTAATTAAAAAACATATTTCACCTCTGCAATATAATGATGTTATTTAGAATGTTTATGTTAACTGCCTCCATTCTAGTACTAATGACCCTGTCAACCTAACCCATGTCGACCTTAGGTCAAGTCGACATGGTGGTGTCGACTGTCAACCTACTTGCTGGTGACCTAATGATCCACACCCCTTATACCATTGTCTCCTTCCCACTGCCAACAACAGCATCAAACCTGTGGGCTCAGCTGGCGTTGCTCCGAACAGGAGCACTCACTGATGTCGCCGTGTTTATAAACCTTGTACATGTTCTGTACTGGTGACTTGTTTCTGTTTCTTGTATTGTTCCTGTTTATGGGTCTAATTCCGCATGGAACGCTAATTATCATTGTAATTATTATATGCCGCCCAAAAGAGAAAATACCCCGTGCACATTTGCAAATGTATCGCAGATCGCTGTCCACTCACAGATCCATGCGCAATTCCCGAAATATCAGAGACTTTCCCCCATCTGTGCAAATCTGAGCAGCTCAGAGGCTGCCACTAACCTGCAGCTGAGACAGGCCGATCGGGCCCAGTGCTGACGTCACAGACCCACCCTTAAAACCTCAGGCACAGCTGCTTTTATTTTCGGACACGCCCATAAAAACGGCAGGTTTCCACGCCGGCATCCTGCCCGTCAAGCTCCGGCTACATTGCGTTTAGGATCCCTACGCATTTTCTGACGCTATTTCTGCTCACGCATACGCAATGCTTATGGTACGTGTACGCACTCATTCATATAATAGTTTGATGTGCAAATTGTCTAATTATTGTGGATCCAGGTTGAATTAAGCCCTAGGTACTTTGTAGGCGCTGCAACCCCTTGTGGCGCCAAATAATCGCACCAGTGTTTTCCTAGCCTGTGTTTTCACCATATTTCCAAATGTCAGACCTAGAATACTGGGGTAACATAGAAATCACAAACTTTGGGGCAAGAAATATACAGATTAAAGAGCTAATTCAGACCTGCTTGTTGAGCAGCGAATTCGGCCCTGTCTCCTATGGTGGGGCACTGGGCACAGGCGCTCCTACGCGTGAGCAGACCCCATGCAGCGAGCGCCTTCGGCAACATTTTCATTCACCAGGGCTGATTGACAGGTAGGGGGCGGGTCCAGAATGGGCCACAGCTGGAAAGGAGGAGGAGTCAGACATAACATGGAAATACTAATTATTATTTCAGGTGACAGATAATCACTATTCTGTGAGACTGTGCCCAATAAGAACAATGGTCATCATATTCTAGCTGCTAGAACTCCAGTCCAGGGCCTGTATATAGAGGAGGCCCGCATGGCAGTGGCATGGAATGGAACAGTCAGGCTGACATGGAATCCTGCATTGGTGGCATTTTTAATTTGGAGCTGTCCGCGAGCCAATCATAGCTTGCACCCTAGAAGCCAATCAGGAGCAGTCACTCTGATAGAGTCATGGCTGGCTCCAAATTTGAAATAAAACTGGCACTGTTCCTCTGCCTGCTCCTGGCTCCTTCACTGTGCTGCTACTGTGGTCTCAGCCTCCCCCTACAGTCGTGCCTAGGGACGGCACATGATGTCCTGCGGTCTTGTCCAGGGACCAGCAACCAGAATGGTAAGTTGTGAGGGCTATTTTGTCAGTAGAACTTATCAGGTATATGACGTTTCCCCTCTGGGTTGCTGTATTACTGGGCAGTACGGACAGTTTATTGGTTAGCATTACTGCCTCACAGCACTGAGGTCATGGGTTGTATTCCAACCATGGCCCTAACTGTGGGTTTGTATATTCTCCATGTACTTGAGTGGGTTTCCTCAGAGTACTCCGGTTTCCTCCCACATTTTAAAAATATACTTGTAGGTTATTTGGTTCCTAACAAAAATTAACCCTAGAATGTCTGTGTGTGCATGTACATGTGGTAGGGAATATAGATTGTAAGCTCCACTGGGGCAGGGACTAATGTGAATGTTCAATTATTCTCTGTAAAGCGCTGCGGAATATGTGTGCGCTATATAAGAAACTGGTAATAAATAAATTAATAAATTACACTGCACTGTAAAAATAACAAAATGAGTTAAAAAAAAACCCCAAAAAACCACAAAGATATCAGTTCTTCATTGCACTTTATGGCTTTTTAATACACATTCCAACACATGTACTAATAAAAATATTACAATAAAAATATACCACAATACTACATCATTATTTTACAATATCTACAAAAAAAGCAACGCGGGATGCAGTCTACTTACAGGTTGTAAGAAAATACTTTGATACATAAAAAATGCTTTAAGACATATAGGGGGAGATGTTTCAAAGCCTGGAGAGCAATACCAACGAAGCAGCCCCTAACTGTCACATTAAATGGTGTATTTAAAAAAAATTACAGTTAGGAGCTGATCTGTACTTTTCCCCTCTCTCTCTCCACTTTATCGCTCTCCATTTTTTGGCGCATCTCCCCCATAACGCGCTGTACAAGTGAAAATACACATTCATAAGCTTGTACAGCTCTCCTCTGCGAAGAGCCCAAGCTCACGAACAAGACGATGCGTAATTACATCGGCCAATAAATATTTTAATTACATTTTATATAACCGCCAAAGTTTTTCAACCATACAAAAAAAAAAAAAAACACGGCGGGCGCTTTATTTAAAGGGGTGAGTTAAAGCAATAGTACCGGGCAATGCAACGCCATCGTATAAGAAATCACATTTTTGGATATCATCAACGATGATGGTTTTTAAAAAAAAGGGGAGAATATATATTTTAAGCATAAAAAATTGAAATCCTTGGGGACTGAAACAAAAAATCATCGTCGGCATTTGGCAAGTGATACTGATTGGCACTGACTGGCGAATGAGATGAGGAGGCGGGCATACACATATTGAAACGAGCGTAAGAAATGGAAAAATATGGCAATATTATTGCCTAATTATTGATCTTTTAAGAAGAAGGCAAAGGTAAAGTTATGGTCCTTTGGAGAAAAAAATACCCCAAAAACTAGGGGTTTGATAAATTATTCCCACTTCTTCTGTATACTTTGTCTTGTTTAAGCACCTCCGATCCTGTTTTATAATAGCGTTAGACATAAAACATCCAAAAATTTGCTCAGAATATCTCAAAATAAATTTCAGTCCTTCAAAAAGTTTAGAAGATATAAAAATCTATGTGTCGATAATGTAGCTTCATCGTATAGTGTCATCCAACGAACAGAAAGGTCTAATCCCCGCTCTCTGGAGAAGAAGCCAACTTGGGTCCACCAAGTCCGTCATTTGGCACCATCCCATGCCTAGCTAGACATGTGCTTGCTGACCTTGCCTAGTCTCTTTCTGTCCCGGTTGCTGTTGGAGTGATGATGTTGGTGCGGGTGGATGGGTTTTACCGGGGAGGCTCCCTCATAGTTGTGGCTGGACTCGTTGTGCTGCCTTGTATACCTTTTGCACTTGCAGGAAGTGACCACGGTGACTTTGTAGGTTCTGCTGGTGCCGTCGGCGCACTGGAGCTGAATACGCTGTGTGCGCGTCTTGTCATTCACACAACGCCATTCCTGGGAGCTTCTACGGCTCCAGTACTTCAGACCATAGCCTCCTCCGATCCAGTTGGGTAGAATGGGAAGAGGGAGGCATTCCCCGGCACAAACCAGCTCCTTTATAGGTCTCAGACTGGTGCACTGGCCATCGGAAATATACTTGGTGGATCTCAGTTCCCGGCAGCCCACTTGATGGTGGTCTACAAATAGAAGAATGAGTATTAATTACCTTGAAAAGTATATTAGCCAATCAGCTGCAATTGAAAAATGACAGTTAGAATTTGATTGGATGGTGCATTATCACCTTCCATGTTATCACTGCTTTATCACTTCACCAGACTATATACATCTGCCCCTATATTCCTATTAAACTACTTCTATACAGCATAATATATATTATATTACAGTTTCTTATATAGGGCAGCATATTCCGTTGCACTTTACAATAGGAGCCAGTGATACAACAAACTGGGTATTTAAGGACTGCCAAAGGTAGGAGGGCCCTGCTCGCAAGCTTACAATCTATAGAGAAATAGGCATTAATTCCACCAGAATGCAAAGGTTCCTGTGTGCTGTATCATACGGTGACCTACTCGTTTGGCTGGGGGTCAGGAAGATGGAAAATGTGAAAAAGAGAGTGGATATGTGTGGACTGTACAGTGGGGATGTAATTAGATAGGAACAGTATATGCAGGTTAAGTGGCTGGTTCTGGAATTTGATGAGCTTGCCTGAAGATACAGTATGAGTTTTCAGGGATTGCTTATATGTTTGGAGACTGGGGGAGAGTCTTATGGTGGGAGAGCATTCCACAAAGTGGGTGCAGCCCAAAGAAAGTCCTGCAATAGAGAATAGGAGTGAGTAATGAGTGTGGATGAGAGACGCAGATCTTGGGAGGAGCGAAGAGGTCGGTTGGAAGATACTTTGAGATAAGAGAAGATACAGATGTTGGTGTAGTTTGGTTTATGGCTTTGGGCGGGATGTTATAACAGCCGCGGCCCCCCTTCGCCGGACATCGCATTTTTAATAACGGCATATGCTATAACATATGCCGTTATTCATGCAAGGGACAGCTCTTGCGGTAAGAGCTGTCCCTTGCGATGCGGTGCCGGCACTGGACTTCCGGGTCTGTGACCCGGGAGTCCATCTGCGCATGCGCAGACCCCGGCGCCGGCCGCAGGGCACGCTGGGAGGGATCCGTGACGGATCCCTCAAACAGCGCTGCGGTAAGAAGCCCATAGGCTTCTGCAGGGATTCGCCAGCTTTAGCTGGCGATTCCCTCCGCAGCGCTGACACTGCGGAGGCGCCATATAGCATATAGAAATGCGGTAGAAACCCCGAAAACAGGGTTTTTACCGCATTTCTGCTATATAGCATCCCGCCCTTTGTGTGTGAGTAGAAGTATTTTATATTGAATACTGTAGAATACAGCATGGTACACAGGGTATTCCCATATGTTCTCCATGTAACATCAAAGAAAGGGGTGTTCCGCATGCGAACCTCCAGACGCTGTGGCACTACACATAGCAGCATGCTCTGCCACGGTGTTTAGGGCATACTTAAATTGTGGCAGGGCATGATGGGATGTGTAGTTCCACAGCAGTAGAGCGCCCCATGTTGAATACCCCTGACATTAGACCTAGGGGTAGATTAAAGTTTCCAAAAATTAAAACTTACTTACAAAAGTTAGGGCCGACATCCCCTAGCGATGACAGTGGCGAATCGTTCCCATTTTAGCGGAAACAGATAATCAGCCAAGGACAATGGGTCGCGCCATAACATCTAATCAACACGTCCTTCAATCTCCAGAGAGAGAGCTTGTCTGCTTCTCCTCTCCACCACACATTTCCTCATGGTGTTAAAAGACGCCAGAAGTTTTTTTTGTTCTTCCTGCATATTGCATGATTAAAAGGCTACGGGAACAGTGCCAAGTGTTCACTGAGATCCAAATCCACCCCCCCCTCTACCCTTCAGACAAGTGGTGGGCTGCTCCAGGCAAGATGAGGGTGGCGGGGACTTCATTGCAATGTGTGGATGCCTGGAGCACAGGAGCGCTCAGCCAGGAAGTGGAGACAACTGCTGGACTCATATCAAAGCCTTTAATGTCTAGGAAAAATTGCCGGAGTGCCGCAGACAGGTGAGAGTGGGGAGAGGGGCGGCGCAGCCTTCTCCGAGCAGTGCCTACAGGTGCGGATATAGCCGGGAACGCCAGGGAAAGAGATATGGGGGCCTACACACGGGGCGACTGTGCTGAGCGATGTGAGTGATGCTAGGTGGCTCAGCACACTGCTCTGCACAGCAATGTGCAAGCAATGTGCCGCTGAGCGATCTTAGGTGAGAACTGACTGGCGATCTGACTAGATTTATCCTGTATGCAGGATCTTAATCGCCCAGAGATAGGGATGCACGGTCCCTACACACAGATCTAGTCAGATTGCTTAGAAGATGGTCTGAGTCCGTTTGGAATGGTGGGGGTATTAGGCCTTATGCAGTAAAATAACAACAGTAGCCACCATTTTACCTGACAGCTGATTGGTTGCTAAGGGTTACACCACATGGATGTTTTAACTGTTTCTTCAACCATTAAAGCAAGACATTTTGCACATCTCATCTCGCCGTATCAGGAGGCACTGAGAATAAATGCCTCACCCGCGGCTAATATCCTCCCTGTTGGTGCTATAATTGCTTTTGTTGCGCTCCCTAGTGGTAGCCGCAGGGGAAAGCAATTGAATCGCCCCCTGTATGTCATTTTGCAGATATTTGAAATGGGTTGCTTTGTATTCTGCTGGATATTCTTTAGATGCCATATTGTATAGAAGGGATGTTTAGTTGAAGAGTTTGGGGGCATGCTGCCCCAAATCCTGCCGGATCGTCCCATAATGGCACGTGTCACAATGGCGCAATTCGCACAGAAATTGCGCCACGCATGTCCAATCTGAAGGCAACTGCTGCCAGTATGGAATCCGTGCAGGATCCCACATTATAATCCCTGTAATATGATCCGCGTCGGGAGTTCTCACACTTTCTAAGGCCTGGATCTCAGTGTCAAGCTAATATTTCCATTGTCCCCCTTTGTATAGAGGTAGTGTCAGTTGCAGAGATCCACTCTTTGTAATGAATTGTATCACTTTAAATTGAGGCATTCACTTTGTCCAAAGTAATATTATATGACAAGCATTGGGGAGTAGAATATATATATATTAGTAAGCCTGCTCGAAGCAAATGCTTCGAAAGCTAGTAAGGTAGCTAATGTGTGAGAGAGAAAGAGATGAAGTTTCACTTGCTGCCAACAGATGGCAGTGATTGGATGACACAGACACTAGACATACTGTATATAGATGATAGATATAGATAGATAGATAGATAGATAGATAGATAGATAGATAGATAGAGATATATTCCAATAATTAGAGGTCAGCACAACTAATATGCAAGTAAACAATCTCTTTTATAAGAATCAGCAGATAAAAAGTCCCAGTGAAAAACAAAGATACAACAAAGTCCAAATACTTATCAATAAGTATATATCAACTTGCCACTGCAAGTCAGCCATAGTAGGCAAAAGATTGACACCAAAATGCTGACAGTTATGATGTCGATATTGTTGTAAAGTCAACAGGCAACAAACGGATCTCAATGAAGCAATAGAAAAAACAGATTGACCCAAAGTACACCGGTGGGCTGCTGATCCCTATATTCCTACACTGGTGAGCTGCCGATCCCTATGTTAATATCCATTCCATCCACCGAGCACAATCCAGAGCATGACACCCTGAGAGGACGCTACGCAGCCAACCGTACAATGAAAAGGCTATGATCTCATTGGTTGATATGGGTGAGAGGGGCGGGGTATAGACAACGAAGATCTTTGGGTCATTCTTTTGCATTCACAGAAAAAAAACACCTTAAAGCCCCAAAACAGGAACCAGCTAGTAACTTTCCTCTCGGCTAATACACAGGTATAAAACGTGTCCATAACACCCTGCAGCGCTGCAAGAGTTAAAATGCTTGAAAATCACCTGGATTAAATACTTTTCTAATAAAATAATGTATTTTATCAAGTGAGCTAACAGAATATAAACCTGTGGTATAACAGTAACATGCCACTATAAAGTGACCGTGTAACAACCCAACTTATGCTGCGTTCTAATTGCCGCCCCTGCAAAATTCTGGGTTTTTGGCGGGGCACAGAGCATCTCAGCTCTACAGACCCCATTCATACTGCACCTTAGTCCCGGGAAATTCCCGTGTCTGCCCCGTTCAAACTGCTTCCCCTGGTATGCCTGCTATCAAGTGTGTGGCATCTAAGAGCAGCTTTGATTGGATGTTTAAAAAGCAGCTTTGAGCAATGCAATGAACTTGCTTTTTTGCATTTTGTGAGAAAAACCCAGGTCTAGCCTGTTCACACTGCCACACACCCGTGTATTACCCAGGAAAAACCCTGCAAAAAACCTGTGTGTAATTCCTAGGGCATAACACCCGGGAATTTCACAAAGACCCTTTCACACAGAGACTCGACACGGGAAATTACTGCTCGCCCTGGCAAATACCCGGGTTTTTGTGGCAGTGAGAACGGGGTATAAGGTAACACCTGATGGTGAATTGCTATTAACAGCGACCCTGGTTCAACAGTTTCTAGTTCGACAGTCGCTGGGTCAACACCTAAGAAGTTTTTATCACCGGCCAATCAGCTCCTAACTGTGAAGTTACATGCTTGGTTTGAAAAATGACAGGTAGGAGCTGATTGGCCGGTGATAAAAACCAGACACTTTATCACTTCACCGAGGTTAATAAATCTACTCCTCAGTTCATTGGCTGGTGGTTTATCTCCTTTCCCTTTATCTTCAGTTTATCTCTTCTCCAGGTTTAATACATCTGCCCCACGATACGATATCGTTAACGATTTCCCCCCCTTCAACTTCCTATGCTGGACAAACGATGTATAGTGCATACCTACTGAACGATATCGCTGACGATATTGTCCAGCGGCCGTATTCAGGATCACATTCATGACATAGGCAGGATATGACTGCATGTGCAGATGACAGGGGGGTCGTTAAGGAGGACTGAGCGTCATTAATGACATAATGGGTGCACCAGACGATACGCACGATTATAGCACGATAATATTGTCATTGGGCATAGCGTTAAAAAATTATGGAAAAGTTCAGTGCTACACTTAACTTATCCAAAGTAACAATATATATATATATATATATATATATATATATATATATATATATATATATATATATATATATATATATATATATATATATATTACATAAACACACATGCCAGGTACTTACTGTTCCTGTCCATGGCAGAGGTGCCCGGGTGCCTGCCCCCGTTCCTGGCCTGGTTGCTGGCACTGCTGTTGGCCCCTGGCACTGAGTGCTTGCCCAGCTGTGCAGGGTACTGGATCTCAGTGGCATCGTTCTTGTAGGAGAGGCAGCCCCGGAGCAGGAGGCAGGCCAGGCAGAGCAGGCAGCGCTGGAGGCTGGGGATGATCATGGTCTGTGCTGGCTGCGGCAGTTACTGGACTGGAGCGCTGAGCCGGCTCCCCGCCTATATATACCGGTGGGCGGGCGGGGGCATCCCCAGGTGTCAGCGGCAGCAGGGAGAGGGGAGCGGCGGTCTCCTCCCAGGGACAGGCAGGGTAGTGACACGGGGATGCAGTTATAGGGTGGGGTGGCTTACATGGGGCAGGTGCGGAGTGGAGGTTGCAGGGGGAGGTTGAAGGGTGGCAATTAACAGGGGTTAGGGGTTGAAAGTAAAAGGTGCATGGGATGTCAGTTGTATGATTTACAGGGTGCAGTCATGGCAAATGCATGGGTGCAGTTACAATGTGCAGTAGGTGCAATTATGGGGAGCAGGGGTGGAAATGACAGGGTGTGAAGGTTTTAATTAAATTGCATGAGGGGCAGTTACAAGTATTGCCGTTAGAGTGGGCAGTTACAGGGTGCAGGGGTGGCAATTGCGGTGGACCGATTCAGGCTGCAGCGGTTGCAGTTGGTTGGGGGCAGTTACAGCGTGCAGTGAGGCCAGTTGGGGGGCAGATGCATGCTGCAGCGGTTGCAGTTGGTTGGGGGCAGTTACAGCGTGCAGTGGGGGCAGTTGCGGTGAACCGATTCAGGCTGCAGCGGTGGCAGTTGGATGGGGGCAGTTACAGCGTGCAGTGAGGCCAGTTGGGGGGCAGATGCATGCTGCAGCGGTTGCAGTTGGTTGGGGGCAGTTACAGCGTGCAGTGGGGGCAGTTGCGGTGGACCGATTCAGGCTGCAGCGGTGGCAGTTGGATGGGGGCAGTTACAGCGTGCAGTGGGGGCAGTTGCGGTGGACCGATTCAGGCTGTAGCGGTTGCAGTTGGTTGGGGGCAGTTACAGCGTGCAGTGGGGGCAGTTGCGGTGGACCGATTCAGGCTGCAGTGGTGGCAGTTGGATGGGGGCAGTTACAGCGTGCAGTGAGGGCAGTTGGGGGGCAGATGCATGCTGCAGCGGTTGCAGTTGGTTGGTGGCAGTTACAGTGTGCAGTGGGGGCAGTTGCGGTGGACCGATTCAGGCTGCAGCGGTGGCAGTTGGATGGGGGCAGTTACAGCGTGCAGTGAGGGCAGTTGGGGGGCAGATGCATGCTGCAGCAGTTGCAGTTGGTTGGGGGCAGTTACAGCGTGCAGTGGGGGCAGTTGCAGTGGACCGATTCAGGCTGCAGCGGTGGCAGTTGGATGGGGGCAGTAACAGTGTGCAATGAGTGAGGGCAAATGCAGGGGACAGATTCAGGGTGCAGGGCTGTCACTTGCATGGGGGTTAGCTAGAGGATGCAGGGGAGCTAGGAACATGGGGGTATCTACAGGGTACAGGGGCTGAAGGGACTTGGAGCTAGCTAAAATGTTCAGGGGTGGAAGAGACATGGGTGTAGTTACAGGGTGCAGAGGTAGAAGGTGCATCTTACAGGGGTAGAATGAATGGGTGCAGTTACATGTGGATGTGGCAGGATGCAGGGTGATTGCACGTCATAGGGTGCAGAGAGGAAAGTTATAGGGTGCAGAGATAGAGGGCCAGATGTACTAAGCTTGAAAAGTGATAAAATGGAGAGTGATAAACCACCAGCCAATCAGCTCCCAACTGCCATGTCACAGGCAGGGTTTGGAAAATCACAGGTAGGAGCTTATTGGCTGGTGCATTATCACTCTCCATTTTATCACTTTTCAAGCTTAGTGCATCTGGCCCAGAATGTGCATGGTGCAGGGTTGGAAGTTAGAGGGTGCAGAGTTATTGTGCATGTTGCAGGGGTGGGAGGAACAGGGGGGGGGGGGGGGCGGGCAGATGCATGGTGCAGGGTTGGAAGTTATAGGGTGCAGAGTTAGAATGTGCATGCTGCAGGGATGGATGGAACGGGGGGGGCAGATGCATGGTGCAGAGTTGGAGGTTATAGGGTGCAGAGTTATTGTGCATGTTGCGGGGGTGGGAGGAACAGGGGGGGGGGGCAGATGCATGGTGCAGAGTTGGAGGTCATAGGGTGCAGAGTTACTGTGCATGTTGCAGGGGTGGGAGGAACAGGGGGGCACAATTCTGTTTAAATGTGGCTGGAGAAGATTAAAACCATTAATACAAGTGTTGTATATAATAGGCAGCACTACACTTGTGTCTCACTGTGGTGCACACTGGGGTATGGGTAAAAACCGGACCGGACAAGACCCCGGAATGCCGGACCGGATGACCTGTCTGGGGTGTGGAGGGGGGGAATACCTGTGACAGCGATCACCAGGGAGAGGAGAAGGAAGAGAATAAAACCTCCCTGTATGGTCCGGGCATATAGCAAAAGCCAGAATGGTGCGGACCACAGGGGGAGGCTGTAATCTCCCCTTCCCCATGTCCCTGGAGATAGCTATCACAGGGACCCCCACGGACAAGACACCCTCCGAACCAGACACTACAAGCTCCGGAATGCAGAGTTTGATGTCCAGTCCGGCGTTCCGGGGTCTTGTCCGGGTCCGTTTTTTACTTAGTCCCCTCACTCTGCGCACTGTACACTCACAGGTAATTAGTATCACACTGCAAATTACAGATCAGCATGTACTAACCAGAGCACTGCTGGTGGAAGTGTATATTATGTGCATACAAAGCTGGTTATTATTTCCCCCTGTAAAACAATCCGTGCACCCAGCTCATGCTGTATGTTCCTTCCTTTCTCTGCACAATATGTCATACACAGTTACCTGTCACCTACACCTCTGTCACATTTCATTTCATTCATGTAGTGTTACCTGGATGTCTGCAGTGCCACCTAGTGGACAACGTGAGTATTTAACCACACTACGTTATAGCTTTGAAATAGTGCAGTGTAGCTCACAGTAAATGTATAGGTCAATGTCTAGGCATAGGGGCCGATTTATGTTTTTTCTGGTGGGTGCTCAAACGAAAAATATAGGGGTGTGGCTTCATGGGAATGGGCCGTGGCCACTAAATAATACTGATTTATATTATGCAGCACATTTGTCTCCAATATTCAAATTATGGCAACAATGCCAAATAAATAAATGCCCACACAGTGCAGGTACAAAAATCCCCCCCACAGTGCCAAATACACAAATGCCCCCACAGTGCCAAATACATAAATGCCCCCACAGTGCAGGTACATAAAGGCCCATGCAGTACCTGTGCCAGCGACGAGGGAGGGGGGGTGCAGTGGGACACGGGTGGGTGGGCCGTTGCTGAGCGGGTGGGTGCTCATCAATTTCCGTGGGTGCTCAGGCCCTCAAGCACCCACAGAATCAGCACCTATGTGTCTAGGGACAGAGTGAATGTTGACACAAGCAAAAGGTCGACATGAAAATGTATACAGTTTTTTATGTTTTATGGTGTCAATGTCGACACTTGAATACGTGTCGCCATGCTCGAGCCAGATGTCCACCATGGCGCTCAGACTGAACAAGATACCTACAATAACTCATGTAAGGAAGAACATCAGTGTAGTAAATCTCGTACTCCAAGTGACTATCTCACATACACAGGACCAGATTAAGCGAGTGACAATAGGGGCAGTTGTCTTGGGGGCCGCACCGACCAGCAGCAGATCCATAGCTTGGCAGGACGCCGCCGCATACACTGTGACTCACTATGCAGCATGGCTGGGCTGCGGGCCGTGACTACCGTGGTCGTAGCAGGGAGCGGCAGCTTGTGGGAATCAAGCCCAGGAGATACAATGGCCGCGTGTGCCCTGCTGCAGGCACAGATACTGTAAGTTGTCTCTCACAAGCTCCGCCTCTACACTCCCCGTGCTTCCTTCAGCACTGTGCGGCCATCTTAGGGAACTGCATGGGCGGTTCTTTGGAATTTGCGGTAATTAGCAGAAATAATTAAATAGCTGCCCCTGAGGGCTAGTGGTCACTGGTCACTATATATATTTTTCAGTTTAATGACATTTTGCATAGATTATCTAAGGGAAGGGCAGAGGGCGGCTTTTGGACGTTTTATGGACATTCCCCTGGGGACGCAGGTGGGCTGATGTCAGTGCCCGCCCCTTTTCAGCGATCTCCGACGGTAATAAAAGTCAGTTCTTACTGACTTTTATTACTGAAGGGGAGAGAAATTAATTGGTTTTTAACTTACGCTGGTGAAATTTTGGCAAGGGGGGCGCAAAGTTTTTAGTTATGCCACTTGGGTGGTGTATCATATGGCCAGTAATTCAGCAGAAAATATGACTAGAAAATATGGTACTTGTTTCCTAGCACGGCGCCACCGATTTTAATTGTATGAAATCGGGTCGCAAAAATCGGGTCGATCGCATGCGATGCGATTGACCCGACCGACCCGATTTTTTACATTGGAACCAATGTTAAATGCCCCCCAGACCCCATTTTTCATTGTATGCCCCCCCCCCCCATTGTTAACGCCACGCCACGATCAACGTCAACCCGAAGTGTGGCGAGCACAGCTGCGAGGGGCGGCGGTACGCGTCATCCAACCTTTTCATACCCCCACTATCCACGTCGGCGTGGAGTTGATATTATATAGTGTGGCGAGCGCAGCGAGCCCCTGAGCCCGAAGCGTGGCGAGCGCAGCGAGCCCCGCGAGGGGACGCGCATTACTTCAGAAGTATTACGCGTCCCCTCGCGGGGCTCGCTGTGCTTGCCACACTATATAAAATCAACTCCACGTCGACGTGGATAGTGGGGGTATGAAAAGGTCGGAGGACGCATACCGCCGCCCCTCTCAGGTTCGCTGCGCTCGCCACGCTTCGGGTTGACGTTGATCGCGGCATGGCGTTAACAATGGGGGGGGGCATTTCGTCAGAAGGCCCTAAGTGTCCGAAACGCGTTAAGTGAGTTGGATCCCCCACTGTGGACTTCCGCTGTTATTTCCCGTCGTGGTCGAGGCGTCCTGAGCCGGCTATCGGACCCTTTCCACCCAACACCGTGGTACATCTCTGGTGGTGAGAAGAACTGTTACGGGACATTAGCCCAGCTGTTGTCACCTTGTGGGATTTATTTATATGCCTCAATACCTCATATGTTTGTGAGTGTTTTTAAACCCAATAAATTGTTCACTCTTTTGGATATCAGACGTATTGCACCAAATTTGTTTGAACTGTCTCCATTCATTACACACCTCATCTTTGAGTGTGTTTGGAGGCAATTTATATTGTTTCAGGTTCAGAAGCTTCTGGATATTTACCTGATTGGAACTTCCATTCCATATATCGCTATTGTGAACAGGAAGGAGCGCTAGTGGTTCTGTAATATTTTTGTGTACTCTGTATTTCCTGGTGGTGGTTGTCAAAAACACTATCGTTACAGTAACCCAGCTGCACACCTTTTCTATTTGCGCTTGGATCCTTAAATCCATCCTCTCCACATTGGTTCCAATGTAAAAATCGGGTCGGTCGCATCGCATGCCATTAAAATGGCATGCGATGCGACCGATTTTCAAAGTGCGTTAAAAACGTGTTTAAAGCCTGAAAATCGGGTCGGTCGGATCCCATCGCATAGCTTAAGTTAAGATATGTGCTAGGAAACAAGTACCGAAAATACTCCTCATTTTCCAGGCGCATTTGGCTGAAGCCTACACAGATCAGTCAGATCCGTGCAGGTTTCTTTAGTTAAAAATAGAAAAATAAATAATTTAAAAAAAAATGGCGTGTGGTCCCCCTGCCCGAGTATAACCAGCCCTGGGCTCATTGAGCCGTTCCTGGTTGCAGAAATACAGGGGGGAAATGAAATGGGGTCCATGATTGGCTGAGGGAGGAGACAGTGAATGACATCACCGGGGATTCCCTCATTCTCAAGGAGGTCCTGTAAGTGTCAACATACTTGCAGCTCCTCAGGGACTGGGCAAAATGGGGATTTAGCTAGGGCTTATTTTAGGGGTAGAGCTTATTCTGGACCGTTGTCCAGAAATGAGGGTAGGGCTTATTATCAGGGTAGGTCTTATTATCGTGGAAACAGGGTACTTGGTAAAGTGCTGGGAAATGGTGCTGATGATTCAATGTAAATGTATCTGTCTCTTATTCCTCTTTCCCCAAAAAATGTAACAGTGTAATGTGGGCTAGGTGACATGAGGGAGATTGCTAGACTAATGAGGGAGCTAGGGAGATTGCTCCTATGTCAGGGAGTCTCCTGCAGAATGCAGGAGGGGAGGTAACTATGATGTAACAGTGTAATGTGGGCTAGGTGACATGAGGGAGATTGCTAGACTAATGAGGGAGAGAGGGAGATTGCTGCTATGTCAGGGAGTCTCCTGCAGAATGCAGGAGGGGCGGTAACTATGATGTAACAGTGTGATGTGGGCTAGGTGACATGAGGGAGATTGCTAGACTAATGAGGGAGATAGGGAGATTGTTGCTATATCAGGGAGTCTCCTGCAGAATGTAACAGTGTAATGTGGGCTAGGTGACATGAGGGAGATTGCTAGACTAATGAGGGAGAGAGGGAGATTGCTGCTATGTCAGGGAGTCTCCTGCAGAATGCAGGAGGTGAGGTAACTATGATGTAACAGTGTAATGTGGGCTAGGTGACATGAGGGAGATTGCTAGACTAAAGAGGGAGAGAGGGAGATTGCTGCTATGTCAGGGAGTCTCCTGCAGAATGCAGGAGGGGAGGTGACTATGATGTAACAGTGTGATGTGGGCTAGGTGACATGAGGGAGATTGCTAGACTAATGAGGGAGAGAGGGAGATTGTTGCTATATCAGGGAGTCTCCTGCAGAATGCAGGAGGGTAGGCAACCATGCCCTATGGATTCTACTGGAGAAGAGGACAGGCCTAAGGTGTATGTGTACTATGTATTAAAGTTATACTTTATTACGGTGTGTGTATGCTTTATTTAGGTAATGTTTCTGTTGTGGAACTACAAAAACCAGAGGGCCCATTAATACCACTCATTGTATTTCTCCAAGTCCCTGCATGCGGAGGAGGCTTGCCACAACAGAACCCAATACTTTCTTCTAATATTTATAGTTTTAACTCCATCAGCCCGCTACCCACAGCCCGACGTCGGGATCCTGACTGGCCGGACTCAGACAGCATGGCGAGCGCAATAAAGCTCCTTACGTGCTCGCTGCGCTCGCCACCTGTTCTATTCTCCCTCTATAGGGGTGTCACGACCACCATGTCTGCCACTCACGCCTCCCATGCCATGGCTGCCCCTGGGGTTCCTAACAGGGTAGTTCAGACTCTGGCACTCACCTCCACTATCAGTCCCCTTGTTCCTGGGTTGCGTGATGTCGCGCTGTCATCTCATGGTGACAGTGGTAGCGTGCGCGCTGGTGACATGCGGGGCCTGGACGGCGTGGGGCCTGAGTTGCCATAGTGTTCTGTGTCCTGTCTGGGCCTGGCTGGACACGCTGGCTGGTGCATGCTGCACACACTTCCTGCTTCAGAAACCTGTCGCCCCCCCTGGCGGTGGCCATCTTATTGGTTTCTCCAATCAGGCTGCACTGCCAATTTCCATACAACCAATCACAGTGCAGCTCTCCCTTCAAATACTGACTTGCTGGGCCAAACCAGCAGTCAGTACAATGATGTCCTTATGCTAGGCATCTAACTCTCCTTGCTGCTGGTAGCGCTGCTACTTCTAGTTCCAGAGACTCTATCCGGTATCCTGCTACACCCGCTGTCTTCAACCTTCACATCGCAGACCCCTGCTGCCGCCTTAATGGACCGGACAAGGTTAGCCCCCCCAAAGGGGTCATCCTTTCTCCAGCCTGACGGTTATTACTCTGCGATCCCTCCTGGTTACAGCTATTAGGGTTGTCAGCACACCCTTCCCGGATTCATCCAACCATCCAATCGTCCAATCATCCAACCATCCAATCTTTCATTCAATCATCCAATTCGGCAACCCAATCATCCAATTCTTCAAGTTTTCATTTATTTCTTCAAACCTTAAAGCCAAGTCATCTCTTCGACCCAATCACCTGCAAGCTCTACAATAAGTATTGCATATCATTGACTTTGTTTACTCATTATCTACAGTATTATCCTTGTGCCATTCCTCATCTTCTGTACCATCGTATCTTTATTAAAACAGTTTTTTCTGTTATCCAATTGCCGTCCTCCCTTCTGTCGCCTATGCAAAAACCATATATCAAAGCACCTAGCCTCCGTTTCACTCCAGCCGGTGCTACCGGAAACGTGACAGTGTGTACTGACTCCATGGACCCAGCATCAGGTCAGGAGCGAGGAGCTCCGTTCAACAGCTAGGGGCTCGCCTGGATCAACAGGAAGCCGCACAGGAGCAAATTTTCCATGCCCTCCAAGACCTGTCAAACTGGACAATATCCAAACCACCTTGAATCAAGGGTCAACTCCTACATCGGCGCCATCGCCTAGACCCGTAGCTTCAACGACAGAAGTCACTGCTCATTTACAGCTTCCTACCCCAACCAAATTTGATGCCAATTCAAAAAACTGTAGAGGCTTCATAAATCAGTGTGAAATTCACTTCGAACTTCAATCTTCTTACTTCCCTACAGACCGCACCAAAGTTGCTTATGTGATATCACTACTTACCGGCTCTGCCCTCAATTGGGCATCTCCCTTATGGAAGAAGGCCGATCCACTGCTGTCGGGCTATGCTCGGTTCATTAGCACCTTCAAAATCATCTTCGATGAGCCAGGTCGAATTAGTTCGGCTGCCACTGAAATATTACACCTACGTCAAGGTTCCAGGACAGTGGGTCAATACTTAATCCAATTTAAAATCCTGGCAGCTGAGTTAGCATGGAACGAGGAGGCCTACCTTGCGGCTTTCCTAAATGGTCTCGCTGATAAAATTAAAGACGAACTGGCGGCTAGAGACTTGCCTTCCAAATTGGAAGATCTAATCTCCTTGTGCACTAAGATCGATCTAAGACTCAGAGAGAGGCATCAAGAGAGGAGCCGAGTATCTCCCAGTCTGTCTACCCGTATCCAAATCTCCATCATTACCGACGGAGGAACCCATGCAAGTCAACCGTTTCAAGTTGTCCTCAGCCGAACAAAGACGTCGGCATGAAGAACACCTGTCTCTATTGTGCTAATCCTCAGCATTCCATGGATTCTTGTCCAAAGAGGCCGGGAAACGTCAGCACCTAACCTGTAAGGGAGAGGGCAGGTTAGGGGTTGTTATTACCTCTCCAAATACTAAAGACTGTATTCTCCAAGTGTCACTACAAGTCAAACATCAGCTCCGACAGTTATCAGCACTCCTCGATTCAGGAGCAGCAGAAAGTTTCATCACTGCTGAAGTCATTAAACATTGACAACTACCTACTGTTCCCCTTCAGCGTCCAGTAAATCTAACTGCTGTAAATGAGAGTCGTATATTTACGAGATCTTCTGTATAAGCATGTTGTGGTTTACCTCGACGATATTCTCATATTTGCCAGTAATCGTCAGGAGCATCAGGAACTTTTTCGAGAGGTACTGTCACGCCTTAGAAAACATCTTCTTTTTTTGGAAATTGGAGAAATGTATTTTCGAGGTATCGTCCATACCCTTTCTCGGGTATATTGTGTCAGGCTCCGGTCTAGAAATGGATCCAGCCAAAGTAGAGGCAATTCAGTCATGGCCTCAACCTCACACTCTCCGAGGGGTCCAAAGGTTCCTCGGATTCGCTAATTACTATAGGAAATTCATCAAAGGATTTTCTATAATTGTTGCTCCCATCACTGCGCTCACTCATAAAGGTGCCAAACCCTCCAACTGGGATCCTGAAGCTTCCAAAGCCTTTACCATCCTCAAGAGAAAATTCATCACAGCACCAGTTCTGGCTCAACCAGACGTCACATTACCCTTTACATTAGAGGTCGACGCCTCTGCCATCGGTGTAGGAGCTGTACTCTCCCAGGCAAAAGGTGACGGACAATTACATCCCTGTGGGTTTTTCTCTAAAAGGATCTCCCCGGCTGAACAGAATTATGCCATAGGAAATCAGGAACTGTTGGCACTAGAAGAGTGGTGTTATTTACTAGAGGGGGTAGCTCATGTCATTAATGTTATTACTGATCACAAAAATTAGCTTTATTTAAAAAATGTCACAATGTCTCAACCCTCGGCAGACCAGATGGGCATTGTTTTTTGCCAGATTTAACTACAAATTATCTTTTTCTCCAGGAGCAAAGAACCGTAAAGCAGATGCTCTTTCTAGGTCATGGGAGACAGAGGAGGAGTCCAGATCCTTTGAGGGAAGTCCAATTCTAGATCCTCGTGCCTTCGCTACAACCACAGTGCAAGTATCTGTGCCTCCAGGTAAAACCTTTGTTAGACCTAATTCAAGGAGTCAAGTTCTGCGGTGGCCCCACGACTCTAAATTCTCCGGGCATCCAGGAAGACCTATGAATTCTTGTCGTGGAAGTATTGGTGGCCTGCTTTGAAAAAAGATGTACAAGACTATATTGCGTCCTGTCCTCATTGTGCTCAACATAAATCTTCAAATCTAGCGCCAGTAGGTCCATTGAGGCCACTCCCAATTCCACGGGGACCGTGGACTCATTTGTGGATGGACTTTATCACGGATATGCCATCTTCTGATGGTTATAACACCAGATGGGTTGTTATTGATCGATTTTCAAAAATGGCGCATTTCATACCCCAAAACTAGCAAATTTATTCATAAAGGAGATTTTCAGAGTCCATGGACTACCCGAGGAGATCGTGTCTGATTGAGGGGTACAGTTTGTGGCTAAATTCTGGCGAGCATTGTGTAAAGTCCTTTAAATTCAGCTTAACTTTAGTACAGCCTACCATCCACAATCTAATGGCCAAACAGAGAGAGTCAATCAGGATGTAGAGACATTCTTACGCTTACATGTGTCCTCTTCCCAGGATGACTGGGTCGAGGTTTTGCCATGGGCTGAATTTGGCCATAATAATCAGTATCATTCATTTGCTGCTTCCACTCATTTCTTTATTAACTATGGCTTCCATCCCAAGGTTCCTGATTTCCAGACGCTCCCGTCGACATCTGTGCCAGCGGTAACCTTAACTCTTCAGCAACTTCGTCATCACTGGAGGAAAGTCAGGAAATCCTTGGTCAGTGCCTTAAAAAGGTACAAGAGATTTGCCGATAGAAAGAGAAGAGCAGTTCCTATCCTGAAAGTAGGCGATAAGGTATGGCTGTCCCCACTAAATCTTCGCCTTCGGGTCCCTTCAATGAAGTTTGCACCTCGGTTTATCGGTCCTTTCCCGATCACATACAGTAGATCATCAACCCGGTTGCCTACAAATTAAAATTGCCTAATTATTTAAGGGTTCCCAATTCGTTTCATATCTCTTTGCTCAAACCATTAATTCTGAATAAATATCATGCTGGTCTTCCCAAATCTCCCAAAGTCTTTACTCACAGGGGCGTGGAATACAAAGTGGCTCGCATCCTGGACTCTCGTATAAGGTACAAAAGACTACAGTACCTGGTGGACTGGAAAGGCTATGGCCCGTAAGAGAGGTCTTGGACCAATGCCACAGAGGTACACTCACCCAGATTAATCAAAATCTTTCACAAGAAATGTCCAGCTAAGCCTAAGGAGTGTCCTGGGGCCACTTGTAAAGGGAGGGGTGCTGTCATGACCACCATGTCTGCCACTCACTCCTCCCATGCCATGGCTGCCCCTGGGGTTCCTAACAGGGTAGTTCAGACTCTGGCACTCACCTCCGCTATCAGTCCCCTTGTTCCTGGGTTGCGTGATGTCGCGCTGTCATCTCATGGTGACAGTGGTTGCGTGCGCGCCGGTGACATGCGGGGCCTGGACGGCGTGGGGGCTAAGTTGCCATAATGTTCTGTGTCCTGTCTGGGCCTGGCTGGACACGCTGGCTGGTGCATGCTGCACACACTTCCTGCTTCAAAAAACCTGTCGCCCCCCCCCCCCCCCCTGGCGGCGGCCATCTTGTTGGTTTCTCCAATCAGGCTGCACTGCCAATTTCCATACAACCAATCACAGTGCAGCTCTCCCTTCAAATATTGACCTGCTGGGCCAAACCAGCAGTCAGTACAATGATGTCCTTATGCTAGGCATCTGACTCTCCTTGCTGCTGGTAGCGCTGCTACTTCTAGTTCCAGAGACTCTATCCGGTATCCTGCTACACCCGCTGTCTTCAACCATCACATCGCAGACCCCTGCTGCTGCCTTAATGGACCGGACAAGGTTAGCCCCCCAAAGGGGTCATCCTTTCTCCAGCCTGACTGTTATTACTCTGCGATCCCTCCTGGTTACAGCTATTAGGGTTGTCAGCACACCCTTCCCGGATTCATCCAATCGTCCAATCATCCAACCATCCAATCTTTCATTCAATCATTCAATCATCCAATTCGGCAACCCAATCATCCAATTCTTCAAGTTTTCATTTATTTCTTCAAACCTTAAAGTCAAGTCATCTCCTCATCCCAATCACCTGCAAGCTCTACAATAAGTATTGCATATCATTGACTTTGTTTGCTCATTATCTACAGTATTATCCTTGTGCCATTCCTCATCTTCTGTACCATCGTATCTTTATTAAAACTGTTTTTTCTTTTATCCAATTGCCGTTCTCCCTTCTGTCGCCTATGCAAAAACCATATATCAGAGCACCTAGCCTCCGTTTCACTCCAGCCGGTGCTACCGGAAACGTGACAGGGGGTCGTGGAGGGAGAATAGCCGGTGGCTGTCGGGTTCCCGTTTGTTGGTGTTTTAACAGTCGGGATCCTGACTGTCGGGACCCCGTCCTGCACCCAGACAGCCCTGGGATCCATGCGATGCTTCAGCCTCGACCGGATTTGCCAAATACGAATGATCGCCATCAGAAAATGCGAATCTGGAGAATACAGCCGCTTTGTAAATTTGCTGTATTCTCCCATTTGTACACGGCATTGGCCGTAATCTGCCTTCTTAGTAAATTTACCCCACCATGTGTTCCAGTTTTGCCGTGTTTTCAAGTTCATAGTTGAAAGGCCAGGTTTTCTGTATATCTGCTGCAGTTTTCTGGGGTTTTTTGACCTCTCCTTTTGACCCCATTCAGCTGTTATGTATGTACCTGCTCATGTCTGACATGTATTCATTCAGCCCTGCTACATTTATATCATGTCAGGATTTCTTGTATTCCCCACACATGTGATTCTTTGAGGGTAGCGTGACAAGTAATCACATACACTGGATCAACATGAAGTCCTGGTCTTTATTTTTGGAACAGGTCAGCTATTCCACCTCCTGTCCTGGAAACACTTATATCAGGAAAGCACAGGTGCTGCTAATCAGCCCAAACCCTGAGCACATCAGTTTTTCTTGCTGCTGCTCTAAAACCTTACTTACATGTGTAAAGATGCTGTCCCTGCCACAGCAAATACGCTTCACGGCGACTTATCCATACAATCATACATTTATTGATAGGGGCCCCCACAAGTTTGATGTCCAGGACCCCCCACTGGGGATGCGATGGTTAGTTGTAATCTAGAGTGTCTAGGGCGACAAGCATTAGGTCAACCATTAATGGTCAACAGGCCATAGTTTGACACCTGGAAAAGGTTATAGGCCAGATGTATCAAGCTTCAAAAGTGATAACATGGGGAGTAATAAACAACCAACCAATCAGCTCCTACATGCCATGTCACAGGCTGGGTTTGAAAAAAACCAGGTAGTAGAGGATTGGCTGGTTGTTTTTCACTCTCCACTTTATCACTTTTTGAAGCTTGATACATCTGGCCCTAAATGCTTAAGGTTCACACAAGCAGTAGGCTGACATGAAAAAGGTTTTTCAGGATTTTTTTTCACAAAAAACGACTTTACCATCCCAGTGGGCACAGAGGGAGAATAACATAGGCCCTTATTCAGATGTGATCGCAGTACAAATTTGTTCTCAAAATGGTCAAAACCATGTGCACTGCAGATGGGGCAGATGTCACGTGCAGAGAGAGTTACATTTGGGTGGGGTGTTTTGAAACTGAAATCTAAATTGCAGTGTAAAAATAATGCAACCAGTATTTACCCTGCACATAAACAAAATAACTCACACAAATCTAACTCTCTCTGCACATGTTAAATCTGCCCCACCTGGAGGGCAGCATGGTTTTACCCATTTTGAGAACAAATTTCTGAATAAGGCCCAAAGTGTCAACATAGACACCAAATAAAACCCTATGAAAAACTCATGTAGATGATACTCAGCTCTACTGATCCTCCCCAGACCTGTCTCCATCTGTAATGGTCTGCATCACTGACATATTCTGACATATATTAATATTTCCAAAACAGAACTAATAATATTTCCACCAGCAAATAGTAGTTACCAACCTGATAGGACCTTCCTACATCTATATTTGTCTGTTATTAACCAGTTGTGTTCTATGACTGTTGTTTCCAATCCTACTACGCTGGTACTATGGGCCTTATTCTAGTTCACTCTTTCTGACAAAATCCTTCTTAAGGTGCGTATACACGGGGCGATTTTGTACAATATCGCGGGAAATATGGTCGCTAAGCGACCACATTGCCCACGATGGGAGTGTGCACCGGCGATATATCGCCGGGTGCGCGCTCCCGTTTTTACCCCTGTAGTGATCGCTGGTCACAGGAACATGCTCCTGCGACCAGCTGATTACCACTGCCGGGCTCCCCCAGGCAGTTTCTTTTTCATCAGCGACCATCTCTGGTCGCTGATGAAAAGGAGAAACTGAGCAATATATCTCCCCCGTGTGTACGGGGCTTTAGATGGACAAAACCATGTGCACTGCAGGTGGGGCAGATGTAAAATGTGCAGAGAGAATTAGATTTGGGTGAGTTATTTTGTTTCTGTGCAGGGTAAATACTGGCTGCTTTATTTTTACACTGCAATATAGATCTCACTTTGAAGTAAAACCGCACCCAAATCTAACTCTCTCTGCACAAGTAACATCTGCCCCAACTGCAGTGCACATGGTTTTGTCCATCTAAGAAGGATTTTGTCAGAAAGAGTGAACTAGAATAAGGCCCTATATAACAAACATACTATTGTTTTTACTACTACTACTACTATTATTATAATACTTATTATTCATAATAATAATAATAATAACAACCCATAACTGACCATTCAGTGCTCTATACAATTTACAGACCAGAACATTGCAAATTAGTATAATCTCATCATTAATCAAAGAAACATAGACGTAGAAGTTGTTTATATAACGGGATCGTTTCCGTAGATCTTCATATGGATCCTTTATAAATATGGCTAATGGTCTATTACTGTTCACCCTCATTAAAACTACTAGACCCATCAATAATTTGTCTAAGTTTAGAATTGGAAGAGAAAATGGGCCGCAGTCTAACGTAATCTCGTTATTTCCATGGCCCAATGCTACTTCCTCTGACTTCATTCCGTTACACCTAAATGAAGCATTTTAGTGCAGGGTCATGGAACTGCAGAATAGTAGTAGTAGTACGTTTATTTATAAGGCGCCACAAAGTGTCCGCAGCGCCGTACATAGCAAACAAAAAATAAATTACAAGGTAACGTGCAGGGTGTGTTGATAAAATACAGCATAAATAGAGCAGAGGCACTGAATGTTCATTGACCATCCCAAACACCAGGGCCGGACTGGGACCAGAAATCGGCCCTGGCATTTTGAGCCCACAGGCCCACCCGCAGAAGGTGGGTCCCTTGCGCGGCGCATCAGCGCCGGTGAAAAGGAGATGTGGTCTCATGGAAAGGAGGCATGGCATAAAGCCCACACCATAAAGCCCATTACAGAATATGACACAATCTGCTTCACCTGTATAATAACAGGACACAACAGGCTGCTCCCCCTGTATTATAATAATAACTGGACCCCACAGGCTGATCCCCTATATAATAACAGCACACAACAGGTTGCTCCCCCTGTATAATAATAATAATCACAGGACACCACAGGCTGGTTGGTTTGGTTAGAGTAAATGCTGTAGTAGGTGGGGAATGGGGGGTTGATTTTGTCAGGCTGTGAGGGGGGTGTAGTGGCTACTAACCTGGCACTCTGACTGCAGATACCTCCAGTGCGGTCCTCCGGTTCCCGGGATCCCTCTCATGCAGCCTGTGCTGGTGGTGCCATAAGATGCTGGGGACCCGCACTTACTGGTGACAAGCTGCCCATGCTATTCCTACACCGAGTCCCCAGGCCCGCACACACTTCTGCCCGGCCTGCAGAAGAGATCGGAGGAGTACTGGAGCTGTGAGCTGTCACTCACACGCCCCACAAAGGTCCAGAGAGGAGCTGCGGCAGCCGCTGGCGGATGTAATCGGAATGCGGTCTTGATACCCACGGGAGGTGCAGACATGGTGTCACCCTTATTGAAGGCCGCACCCCCCACTAGTGACGCCACTGCATCCGGCCCACAATGCCTCTCTGTAGCGGCCTCCTGCACTAGAAATGTCCTCAGTGCAGGAGGCCGGTGGCCATGTTTTTGCGGACCAGCCGGAGACTGGTGGCCATTTGCAGAGCACAAATTCGGTCCACCTGGCCATCGGCCCTTCTTTTTTTTTCTTCTTCCCATTTGCCAGAAGTGCCAGATGGCCAGTCCGGCCCTGCCATAAACTTCAGCTTTTATAGCCAATTCCCTCAGATTGCGGAGGATTGGCCAATTTAGGGGATGGGCCTCAAACAGTGGTGTAGCTAGGTGCCACGGCGCCCGGAGCAAGGGCATGTTTTGCGCACCCCCTACCCCCAATTTGTAGTAGGTAAGGCTCTGCGCAGTGAAAAGTGGGCAAGGACCAACATTATACCACACACCGTAATGCCTATTACATACTATATAACACACCGTAATGACTGAGCTGACAGATGCAGCATGCGTGCATTCGGTACCCCCGTCGCCAGGCCTGCCTGCTCCCGGCTCCCCGCTGTGTCCGGGAGACGTGCTGCTGTGTAAAATTCACATCTCCCGCTGGGATTCAGTATTGAATCCCGGCGGTCGGGATCCCGGCGTTCAGAATCCCGACACCGGAATCCCGACAGCCGAAATGCCGACAAGGGGGGGACGTGGATCGCCCCCCCTTGCGGGCTCGCTGCGCTCGCCACGCAGCGGGCCCGGTGCCTCGCTACGCTCGCCACGCTATTTTATTCTCCCTCCAGGGGTGTCGTGGACACCCCAGGAGGGAGAAAGTGTCGGCATTTCGGCGGTCGGGATTCCGGCGTCGGGATTCTGAACGCCGGGATCCCGACCGCCGGGATCTTAACTGCATCCCCTCCCGCTGGACCGCTAGCCAAGAGGCGCTCGCATTCCAGCAGCCACCAGTTGATTGGCTGCTAGACCGCAAGCGCTTATTGGCTAGCGATCCAATGGGAGACGTGTATTTTAAATAGCAGCACGTCTCCCGGACACAGTGGGGAGCCGGTAGCGGGCGGGGAAGAGGGCGAGCTGGTGGTGACGGCACGGCTCCGGCGCCCTGCTATCTTCCGGCACCCGGAGCTTGTGCTCCACTTGCTCCGCCTTCACTACGCCCCTGCTCAAAGGTTAACATTTCTTTAAGATGACCACAGTTGGACTTCCGGCTCCGCCCCCGAATGCTGCGGTAGTGGGAAAGGGGAGCTCCGACACCAGGGCACTCCACGCCGCATGTAACGCGGCTAATAGCCCGTCAATTACCCGCCCGCCACCTCCTAACCTTGGGTGAAGCCCCCCGCTGTAAGAAGCGCTACATCAGCGCGATGCCCAGCACCTCCAGCCGCCCGAAACGAGAGAGGGAGCGGCCTGCGCCGATTTCCAAGATGGCGCCGGACGCCGGACTTAAGAGAGCTTCCCCAGCATCACCTTCCTCTGCCTCCAAAACCTCCTCTGCATGCAGCAACCCAGGCTCCCCACAAGCGGACACTGATGCCCAGCGCAGTGAGTACTGTCCCCCTGAAACACCTCTGCCACCACTGACTGCACCAGTTACTTATGGGGACATGGTGACAGCCATAAGGGCAGCCATTGGAACCCTCTTAAAGGAACAGACTGCTGACATTAATCGCCAGATTGCCCAATTACAGCAGAGGGCACAAATCACTGAGCAGACAGTTGGGGCAAACTTTGCTGATATTGCAGAACTAAAGGACACAGTACAAAGTGCTCATAAAGAAATATTATACCTGCACAATAAAGTGCAGGATTTGGAGAATCGCTCCCGCAGATGTAACCTGCGCATTGTTGGATTACCAGAGGCCGTACATGGGCAAGCATTATTTGACTTTATCAGGGTGACACTACCAGAACTGCTGCAAATTTCAGATAGATGCGAAGACCTTGTGATAGAAAGGGCACACAGGCTGGGGTCCACTCGGCCACAAGATGGCGCCAAACCACGTGCAGTAATTTTCAAACCTCTGAATTTCTTGCACAAAGAATTAATATGGTCAGCATCCAGGAAACAGAGGGACATTCAGTGGCAGGACCATAAAATCCTGATTTTTCAAGACTTCTCCGCTGAACTATCTAAGGCCCGCAGAGATTTTGCACCCACGTGTGCGAAACTAATAAGGGATGGTGTAAAGTTTGCCATGCTATATCCAGCAAGATTACGTGTCTTTCAGGGCAACTCCTTCAAAGACTTCAGCTCACATTTAGACGCTGAAGCTTATCTGCAAGAGCGGGAAGAATCATCTAGACCAGCCCACTCCTGGGCAGATGACCCCTCATGATCACCTCCAACAACAAGCTTATAGAAACCAGAGCTGCCTGAAGGGGGATACCCCATACATAATTTGATATGCAAGTTCCTAATTTGATAAGCAAGTTTTCACCAAGTCTCATACACCTATATACCCTTCTCCAACTCCTACTCCCTACCCTAAGTTGCCGGTTTTTGAAACTTCCAAATTCAAATACCCCCCTCCCCCACCCCCTCCCCCCTTAGATCTACCTACAAATAAGATGGGACTACTCAAAGTTGTAGAATACATGGAGAACTCTTTGGTCGTGCCCACCTGGTCTCTCGGGTAACCAGACCCTACGGTTCCCACTTATATGACCAAATGCTTTCCCTGTCTTTCTCCCCCAACTCCCCCAACACCCTTTACCCCCCCCCCCCCACCCCCCTCTCTACCGACTTCACCTACAGAAGTCCCCCTTCCCATTTTTTACGCCTGTGGCGGGCGTGATATTCACTTAGTTAAGTTAATTTAAATTGATGTTGGCTGTTGCTGTAGCCATTGTTACCATTTACATAATAATAATAATTAAGGTTGTGTGTGTGGAGCCGGTGCTCTGGTGGAGGCACCTCTCCGGATTTCTCCTCTCTCTGACCCGAGCTACCAGTGATACGTTATGGTTGCTGGGTCCTTGTTTCCGGAAGTCTATATACTACTGTTTTTTCTCCCCCCCCTTCTCTTTATCTTTTCCTACCCTACCCATCTTCACAAACCCCTCCCTTGCAGTTATAAGATCTTCAAAATGTTTGTATACCTCGCTGATGATGTTTTTACTATGTACCGCTTTGTCCCGCTCCCTTCCAATAAATGCCCATGTCCACTTTGACGGTGGGTAGCTGGAATGTGGGCGGGATAAACTCCCCTCAAAAGAGGAAGCGTATTCTAATGTACCTTAATAAATTGCATGTCGATATTATGTGCCTGCAGGAAACCCACCTCACACAGCCTGAAACGGCCAAGCTCCGGATGCTCAACTGGCAGGTCCTAGCGTCAGCTTCCCTAAACTCCAAATCCAGAGGAGTTGTGATTCTTGCGAAGAAACAAACACCGCTCACGGCCGAACCCTTGCTTTCAGATCCGAACGGTAGATATACCCTATGCCGTATCACCATAGCCCAGACTCAGTATGTAATTTTAAACGTATACGCTCCCAACACCTACTCCAGACAATTTTTCTTAGATGTCATTCACATTCTCATCCCTTATCTCCACTTACCCATCATACTATGTGGCGATCTAAACCTTATCTCCGACCCAGACTTAGACAAACAAATACCGACCTACAGATCACTACCCAGACTGGGGGTTCCGGCCCTGGCGGCTAGACTGCAACTGATGGATGTGTGGAGAGTATTCCACCCCACAGAGAAAGAATACACATGCCTCTCCGCCTCCGCCGGAACCCTATCACGAATAGACTATATACTCCTCTCAGCCTTCCTGTTCCCAGCACTTATCACTTCCTTCATTGAACCTATTGCCCTGTCTGACCATGCAGTAACATGGCTTAAAATTCGGTTATCCCCTGAAAAAAGATCGATCATCACCTGGAGATGCCCCTCTCACCTCTCGACTTCCCCCTCCCTACAGAAAACTGCACAGGAAACCTGGGATGACTATGCATCCCATAATCACCCTACTGCTTTGGTCAATCCTTCCCTATATTGGCAGGCCTCCAAAGCCACAGTGAGGGGTGCAATAATTTCCCAAACCTCCTTCCAGAAGAGATCCATTGCACAGGAATTTGCCCAGGCCCAAACCGTATTATCTGCCAAATATATAACCTACAAAAATTCACCGTCACCAGCCACCAAATTAGAGTACCAACAAGCTAAATCTGCCTTTGAAGGCTTATTCATCAAATCGGAATCTCTCCATACCTTTGCCTCTAATGCCCGCTTTTATAAATTTGGGAATAAGTCAAGCAAGCTCCTCTCGAACCTGCTCAAGGGACATCACGCCCCATCTGTGGTGCATCCTTTGAAACGCACTGACGGGACTATAACCACCTCCAACTCTCAAATTGCCCAAGAATTATCCTCCTTTTACACTAACCTTTATGCTGCCCCCCAACCAGATACAGACCAAGCTAGACAATTCTGGGAAGGTCTGTCTATCCCCCAACTATCTCCCGAAGATGCAAAAACCCTATCCGATCCAATCACATTAGAAGAAGTTCAGAAAACTATAGCAGGCCTACATCTGGGGAAAGCCCCTGGACCTGATGGGTTCACCCCAGAATACTATAAATTAATGGCCCCCAAAATCTCATCTACCCTAGTAAATATGTATAACCAAATTATGCAGACCAATGTGGTTCCATCCCATTTTAACTTAGCGACTATCAAAGTCCTTCCAAAAGAGGGACGCGATCTATCCGACCCGGGGTCGTATAGACCTATATCCTTACTGGATATAGACTACAAAATTTTAACTAAGATCCTGGCCGAGAGACTTAAAAAACTATTGCCCTCCCTAGTCCACCCAGACCAAACCGGCTTTGTCTCGGGTCGGAACCCAGTGACAAATATTAGAAAGGTACTATCAGCCCTCCACATCTCCCAGGGTACCAGGTCGGACGCCTCGATGGCGGTCCTCTCTTTGGATGCAGAAAAGGCGTTCGACATGGTCCTCTGGGATCACTTATTCGACACCCTCAGAAAATTCTCCTTTCCAAACACATTCATTAACTTAATACGCTCTCTATATAGCAATTCTTCTTCCCGAATCATGTGCAATGGATCTCTTTCGGACCCCTTCCCCATATCTCGAGGGACAAGGCAGGGCTGCCCCCTGTCACCCCTCCTTTTCGCCCTGGCCCTTGAACCCCTGGCCACCGCCCTGCGTCAAACCCCAACCTTTGGGGGAATTAAGGTGGGGAAGGTTGACCTCCGTGTCTCACTGTTTGCTGACGACATGCTTTTGTTTCTCACTTCCCCGATACACTCCCTACCCGTGGCCCTCAAACTAATCCAGAGCTTTAGCTCATTCTCGGGCTATAAAATAAACATAACAAAATCAGAACTCATGATGCTAAAAGGCCCCCCTCCGCTCTTCCCGGCCGGTTCAGACCTCCAATCTATAAAATCACAAACGTCCCAGATAAAGTATCTGGGTATTCAAATCCCAAATCGACTAGATAAACTGTATTCCAGCAACTTCGACCCTCTGCTATCCTCTATGGCTAACTCCCTGGAAGCTTGGGCGAACCTACCACTGTCCCTGCTGGGAAGAGCGGAGGTAATTAAATCTATGATTATCCCTAAACTACTCTATATTCTCCAGATGCTCCCTATGAAAATATCCAATGCGGATGTCAAAAAACTTAACTCCAAGATCTCCAAATTCCTTTGGAACGGGAAAAAGGCCAAAATAGCACTGCATAAACTCCACCTCCCTAAAGCCATGGGAGGTCTTAATATTCCTGACCTAAATCTATCTTCCAAATCCTTACTGTGCAGATTTGCAATGGGCTGGTTGACTGAACTAGGGACCTATTCAGACTATGACCTAGACTGCGCTATCCTTGCTTCGTACTCCCCAAGTGCCCTACTCCACACCCCAAAAACCAAACTCCCCAAACACATAGCCCAAAACAGACTCTTCATTGAGATCCATGCGGCATTATGGTCGGTATCAAAAACACTAGGTCACACACCCCAGATATCTCCCTGGCTGTCCATATGGGGCAACCCCTTACTACCCCCTAGTGTGGACTGTGCAGGCTTCAGACGCCTATTTTACAAGGGACTAAAACGCATCTCCCAGGTCTTTGACCCGGGAGGACGCCTTTATACTATTCCTGAATTACAGCAGAAATACAATTTACCCTATGCATCATTCTTTCCTCTTGCCCAACTGAATCACTACACCCGTTCCTTACCGCCACTCAACCCCAATGAGCCTGCCACGTTGATGATATCCGGAGCTTTGGCCAAGTTTCAACAGGGTAAGTTTAGGTCAAAAATATTATATGATCCCATAGCAGCGCTCCCAGGAGCCAAGCACCAGAAACAGGTCACTGAGTCATGGTCAAGAGACCTGACAAGTTTACGGGATCCCAACGCATTATTTAAATATCATCTCAAAACATTAAAAATTCTAAAATCATCAGTGTTACAGGAGGTCCATGTGAAGTGCCTCCATAAAGCATATATATCCCAACACCAGTGTAGCTTCTTTGTCCCAGATGAAGACGGCAAATGCTTGAAATGCCACTCCCCTAAGGCCTCATTGGTCCACAACTTTTGGTCCTGCAGGCACATAATAGACTAAAGACATACTTATTTACTCAGCATTTCACTGACATCTACTGTTAAGCTTGTTTTGTATTTCGAGCTGTAAAGACAATGTGTGAAGCACTTTGAGTCCTATTGGGAGAAAAGTGCTATATAAATATCATTATTATTATTATTATTATAATGAGATTCTGGAATAAGATTGTGACATATATCAGACTCCACTTCCACTTCCAAGCAACCCTTGATCCACTACCCCTATTATTTGCCAACTTCGATTCCTGGCCCATTCCCCCTCCAGCCTCTAAGCTGACCCCAACCCTTACCCTCATTGTTACAGTGGCAAAGAAAATTATACTCAATGCATGGATAAAACCCCACCTGCCCACGATTCTAGAAGTGGAGTCCCTCCTCTTAAAGTACCTTTACTATGATAGATATGATCTTCTGAAACACCCCTCCCCCTCCTCAACTAGGAAGTTTTGCTCCACATGGGGCCCTTTCATAAACAGTCGTCCGCCTTCACAGAAAACTGAGATTTGCACTCTTCTTGAACTTTCAGAAAATTCATTGTAACTGTATATCAAAGATGTATTGAAAATTGATGATTGAGGTAACTGCACTCTCCCCCCCCCCCCCCTCGTCTTTTTCTTTCTTTCTGTTCCACCATTCAGACAAAGAAAAATAGAGAAAAACGTAGGATAAGGAATGTTATTGGTTTATTTCATGTTCAATGGGATGTATGACAGGTGCTACCATTCTATATTAATGACCCAGTTGAACTGGGACTATATTAACACCTGCTGAACAAATGTGTTTAAATGTTTTCGATTGTAAACTCATTTCTGTCCTCAATAAACATATTTGAAAAAAAAAAAAGATGACCACAGTTGTTTTCCCATTGGAAGAGTCATGACCGGGCTATCAACCGCTTAGAGAGAGCGAGGGCTGCCTAGGCATGAGGGAATATAAGAGTCGGTGCAGTTTGGGATGGTATGACAAAGATAGAAATCAGAGTGTCACTTACCCATAGAAGTGCAGTGTAGATGGGGTAGCCAATCAGGTGTAGAAGGGGTGGTAGCTTAGGTGGAGGTATATAAGAGGTAGTCAGGTGATCCATCTTCCTCTTGAGTCTGGATTTCTTCAGTCAGGGACAGGTCGAGCTGCAGGGACAGAAACACCAAGCTAAGTATTTCTATCAGCATTTGGTTAACACATCTCTGCTCATTCACAATGAGCCCCTCTCAGAGGCAAACCCCCCCTCCCCGCTGGCTGAGCGATTCCGCCCGGCCCCTGACTGCCGCAGCAGCACGAGGGGTCACCGGCCGGGAGCCGCAGCTCACCATCAGTGCGCCCTCTCCTTTTCCCTGTGCGGGCCTCCCCTTCCCTGTCCCCCTCACCGCCGCCAGCGGCGAGCGCTGTAGGCGGGTCGCCGCTGGATCTGTCCGGCGGGTGTCACAGACACGCGCCGAGCGGGGCGCGGGGGGTGCACATGGTTGCACCGTCCCCATTCCCCGCGCTGCCGCACGGCTCTCCTCAACCGACCAGCATTAGCAGAGCTGGCGGGTCACATCTCCCCAGCCCCCTCGCGGCAGTCAGTGTGCCCAGAGCAGGGGCTGGGTGGGTGCATACACGCGCCGAGCGGGGCGCGGGGGGTGCTCATGGTTGCACCGCCCCCAGTCCCCGCGCTGCCGCCCGGCTCTCCTCACCCGACCAAGGTTAGCAGAGCTGGCGGGTCAAATCTCCCCAGCCCCCTCGCTACAGTCAGTGTGCCCAGAGCGGGGGCTGGGGGGGCGAATACACCGCGCAGGAGCTACACTCCGGCGGTTTCCACAGCATGAGGGCCTCCTGGGCATCACAAGGGGCCACGGGGCTATTAGGCCCTAGGATATGGGTCAGGCCTCTATCCTTAGTGGTGCGCTTGCTCCCCCTGCTGGTCCGTGCATTAAGGCCGTTTCCAGCAGGCTGCTGGGGGGGCTGTCAATGAGCAATTTGCTCACGGGGCAGGGCCCCTTCAGGGTTACTGTCCCGGGGGCCCTGCAGCTACTCAAGTTCAAACCCCCAGTCTCCCAACCGCGGGCCATTTTCCCGCATATACCAGGTAAAGTTTTGTGGCATACCAGCGGCGGGGCGCTGCCGCCCCCTGCTGGTGCCTTGGTATCCCTGCACATATATAAGTGCAGTTGTATTTATATTAATATTAATTAAATATATATATATATATATATATATATATATATATATATATATATATATATAAGGGCAGCGCAAGCCAAAATGCACATGGCGGTGGGTTCCCATCATTGAACCCCACAATTGCCCATATCGGGGCGTGGGGCATCATGGGCATCGCCACAAGGCGGCGCGCCCTCACGTTTGTTCCATCCGGGTATTACCCAGGGTGCGGGCCCATTTTTCCTGCCCCGGACCTCCAGGCCCAACACTCGTCCCGACGTCACTTCGGGTACATCTACCCACCCGTCCCAGTCAGTGGTTTCCCCTGCCGGGAGTCCCGGGGAATGGTTCCACGGCCCTTACGGCCGAGATTAGGCAGGCCCAGGGCAGTACGGAAGGTGTAATGGTTAGCATTACTACATCACAGCACTGAGGTTGGTGGTTCCATTCCCTCCATGCCCTAACTGTGTGGAGTTTGTATATTCTCCCCAGGCTTTAGCGGGTTTCCCGGGGCATTCCGTCAGCCACCCCCGGCTCCCACAGGGCAGGTGGGTTTCCCTACTCATCCCCATCCAGCTCTCAGGCCCCTTCTAGTAGAGTTGGTTATGGTGCTACCTCCGCCCCCTCACAATTTCAGGGTGGGGTTGTGTTTTGCACTGGGCATGAGTCACTAACCACTTTGCATGCTTCTTTCGAGGTCTCATCAGCTCCCCAGCGGGCAGCCGGGTACGTGGACCATCATTCTGGATAGAACATTACGCAGGTGACTGCAGCTGCAGCAGGGACGCCGCATGAGGCCGGGTCTCCGGACACTGTCAACCTTCCGGGTGATGGTGAGCATGATGAGTATGATACCTCTGAATATTCTGCGGGCCATTCCTCCGCCGCTGCGGGGGTCAGGAATCATTGGACGCCCCCGCAGGTTTGCCAAGCTTGTAGCGCGCGCAGTTGCACAGCAAGCAGGGGCGGGGGGAAGCGGGCTAGCAAGACTAAACCCGTCGCTGAGTCCCAGCTTTCCTTTGACATGGTCAGTCGCAGCAACACCGCAGGGTACAGGGGTCTCCATAAAGGCGCTAAGGGAAAATAGCCAAAGGAAGTTTGGGATGTTTTTACGTTAACTTATGGCGGCAGGGCCAAGAAATCGGCCGGTGCCGGTGAAAGCTTGTATCTGGGTTTTCACCACGGGGTTAAGTGTTTCCATCTGGCCATTGTTGACCCTAGACCCAAGTAGCGCAACAACGTTAGGCGGTACATGTCCCTGGTACGCAGGTTTTTCTAGCTTGCAAGGTTCCGGCTCTGAGGGATTATGACGGGAAATTTAGTCTGACCCACACCGGCACACGGGTTACGGCCGAGGGCCCTAAGCATGTCAGGATATGGTGGCGAGACAGGGGTAAAGGCCACGCTGCTTATGAGTCCCATCCCGTGATTCCAGTTTCACCCTGGCAATAAGGGTGCAAGCCAGCCGCTAAAGGCAAATGCTTTGCCTTCAACGATGTAGTGTGATAGAGGCGGCAAATGCCTTTTCGCCACGAATGCTGTAATTGGGGGGCCAGTCACCCAGCTAAGACCTGTAAAGCCGCCCAGCTGGCGACGCCAGCACTAGCGCTAAGTGAGACAACAGCTCCATAGTCCTGTTCGAGCTGGAACCCCGTATACATGCCTACGCTAACAGGGAAGAGGCCCTGTTGTTGTTCAAGGTTTAGTTACGGTTTTAATTTGCCCATCCCGGGGACGCCAGGGTAGTTCCACCCAGACATCTTAAATCAGTGGTGCATGCCCCCGAGGTGGGGAGACATGAGGTGTGAGCTGAGGCAGCGCTGGGCAGAATGGTAGGCCCGTGCACGGCTGACCCATGGCCCAGCACGTGTTATTCCACTTGGGAATAGTACCCAATAAGGCTTCGGGTGAACACCGGTTAAGCCAGCACCTGTATTACCCTCATGGGGCATCCACCAACGATGCTATTACTGATTAAGTTGCAAGTGCGTTATCAGCTGTTGATAAGGCACCCGGGTTTGTCCACAAATTTGGGGCACCATGCACTCAGGGCCAAGTGGGTCATGGGGTCCGTTCCTGCCTCCTCCCGTGACACCCTAACTTAGGGGCGTCAGTGGCCGACGCCAGGACCAAGGGCCCACCGTGCGTCATGTCTTCGACTATAGCCAGCCTTCAGTATTTACGCAGGCCCCGGGGTCCACGGGTTTCGGGGCATTTTTCTGGGCAAATGGCGTGGGGCCCCATGGCCTCAATCATGGATTGGGAGGGGTTTCACGGCCAATTTGCGGCTATTAGAGTTATTTCCCATCACTGTAGCGGTGGGATGGTGGGCTCATATGTTAGCAAGCCAGACGGGAGGTTATTGTGATATAACCTAGGTGGGGTACACACCACTAACAAACAGGGCACCGTTTTTCACCCCTGACACTGCTCAGAATTTGGTATTGCGCCGCTTACAGTGCATCATACATTTCATGGCGCAGCATGTTACAGGGGTCGACCATGGCATCGCCGATGCCCTGTCACGGTTCTACTTTGCGAAGTTTAGCGAGTTGGTACCGATTGCTGCGCCCCTTGGGCTCACTTATCCATGTCCTGTAGGGCAGATCGTAGAGCAGACATGGGTGGATTATCTTGCCATCCCTGGCCCCCTCCACCAGTAGGGCTTATGCAGCCACGCTGCAGGACATGGCGGCCTTTTTAGGAGTCCCCGGGGAACAGCGGAAGTCGGTCGATGATCGTTGCTGTTTTCGGGTATGGGCATTACGGCGCGGGACTGTCCATCTGCCATGGCTGTTGCATTAGCCGGGATATATTCCGTGCTAAATTACGCAGAGAACGGGACCCCACCAAAGCCTTTGCGCTAGCAAGGGCTTTGATTGGTGGGCGAGAGTACAGACTATGACAGCGGATTCCCGCAAGTCCATCGAGCTGTAGACGCGGTGGAAATTGTAGCCTGGGTTCAGAGCGTAGCGGAGGGCACAGAAGAGACGTCACTCTGTCGGGTGGCGTTCTCTTTTGCGTTCCTTAGGGACTTTAGGGTCGGCGGGCTGGTTGCGGCCAGCAAGAATGCCACTGATTTAGGTGCGGTTCGAAGACATGGTCTTCCAGGACGGTTCGTCCTTTGTGTGCTCCGCCGGTCTGAGACCGATCAGTTGGGCAGAGGTCGCTGGCATCCCTTAAGTCCCAGCGGGAAAGGGGATCTGCGCCGTGCGGCTGGCCACGGCATATCTGCCTTTGAGGCCTGCCGCTACGGCCCAGTTCCTCGCGCATGCTGATACATGGCCGTGACGCGCTTTCAATTCACTGCTGTGTTTAAGCGCTGTGTGGCTGCGTTGGGTTTGGAGGTCGCCGATCACGGGACGCATTCGTTCCGTATTGGTGCGGCCACCAACGCAGCAGCGGAGGGCCTTCCAGTGAATGCCATTCAGCAACTCGGCCGCTGGAAGTCCTCCGCTTATAAATCTTATATACGTCTAGATAAGGTTTAGCACGCGCCTTCGGCGCTGGATCCAAAAACTATGTTTACAATCGGTTTTGTAACGGCAGCGTTACGGAATCGACGGTGTGAAGGGAATTTTTTACTTTTTCCTCCGATAGTGGGCTGATTACAATTGGCTCCCCCCCTCAAGTCCACCGGAGGTTTTTTAAGGTTTTCCCCTTCACTTGGATTCTAGTGTACTAATTCATGTTGTGCATTATATGTCTAACCCTACGTTGTGCATTTATACAGTTTAAGTTTGAATGTAACCGGTTAGGGTTTTCTTTTTCAGCCCTTCCCCCCCCTTCAACGACTCATGCCACTGTCTGGTTCGTCGGGCATTCATACATTTTCTGGGCATCCAATCATCAGTTAGCTGTCAGGGCCCGGGCAGAGCTAAGGCAGTACATTGGTTCGGTGTCAGGGGTCTCCGGTGGAATGGTCTTTTACCATTATTGTCATTTAAAGAGCGTCGCTGGGGTCGCCCGGATGTTTTGGTGATACGTCTAGGAGGTAACGACTTAGGCCGGGGAACCAGCATAGGCCTTATTTTGAGGATCGAGGCTGATCTTAAGACTCTGGTGGGCCTTTGGCCTGGATTGCGGATAGTTTGGTCCGACATAGTGCCTCGTTTCAACTGGAGGGGCTGCTGGAACCCCAAGTCATTAGAGAAGATCAGACGCAAGGTCAACTTTGCGGTCTCCAAAGCGGTCACGTCCATGGGAGGCACAGCGGTTAGACACCCCTCTTTAGCACTGGAGACCCCATCCTTCTACAGAAGTGATGGTGTACATTTGTCGGAATCAGGCATGGCCGTTCTACTTTAGGACTTGTTCAGTTGTTGCAGATAGGGGATTAGGTTTGTGTTACTCTGGTTGACTTAGTTATTGATTGGTTTGGCGGGCTTGGGTTCTACAGTAATTGTCTTTAAGTAGCAATTTTTGAACCCAGCTGTGGCGGGAGGGCGCTCTCGATCAGCAGTCCAGTTTGAAGTACAGGTGGTCACTGTGAGGTATTGCCACCCTCTGCCAGGAAGGCTGGTGAGTTCTGCCCCCGAGGGGGGACGCAGGACACTTTTAGAACTGTCCTCATTAGGCCCTAGGAGGGGCGGCAAGACAGTCACAGCGCAGGCTGGCTTTGAATTCAATGGGGGCGGTTTCCTCGCCCCAGTTACAAGTTGGGGCGTTGTAGTCGCCGCCATTGTTAACGTTTTATGACTGGCTGGTCTCCAAGCGCTCTCTAGGCCATCCCTTTCAATAGGGTCATACCACAATAAATACCCTTTACCTTTTTAAACTTATGCAGTGGTTGTCCGTGTCGTTATTTCAGGTCACGTGTCCGTGTGAGTTATTTCAGGTCGTGTGTCCGTGTGATTTACTGCTAGGGGTAATCAAGGTTTAAGTTGAAAGAAAAGGTTCATCTCAATAATGCATTAGACGCCTTAATGTATCTAAGAACTGTTTCTGAAGATCGGTAGCCACACAAATGATGGTAACCATAGTTATTGAGGAAAAGGGGGGAATTTACTAAGATGGGAGTTCTATTTTAGATTGGTTGTTTCTATGGGTAACCAGTTAGATTCTAATATCTTTTAGAATGTGCTATATAAATAAGAAGTAGATTCTGATTGGTTTCCCATAGCAAAAGTGATCAAATGGAGAGTGATAAAAAACCAACCAATCAGTTCCTGGCTTACATTTTTCAAACACAGCCTGTGACATGGCAGGTAGGAGCTGATTGGATGGTGGTTTATCACTCTCTATTTGATCACTTTTGACATTTAGTGCATCCGGCCCATTATCTCTGTCTACTTTATCTCTCTCAAAGGCTTAGTACACATACCTCACAGCTCATAGCTGATTAGCCAGCACTTTATCTCTCTCTCTAATTTATCGCTTCCAAAACTTTGTATATAAACTACACAGCATAGAAGCTAGAAGCGGGTTGGTTTGTATTTTATCTATCTGCTTTATCTCTCTTCAGACTGTGATAAATCTCCTCTTATATCATCTGCTTTTCCAAGTTGAATTGCTGCTGTTGAAAAATGGTGTTATTAATATGGAAATGCATCGAGTACTGAGAACCCCATCAGTCCCATCAGACGGATCCCAGTGCAGGGGGTTCTGTCTAGAATCCGTCGCTAAACAGCCAACACTTATTAGTCAGGACCACACAAGCATTCGACTGGCTTCTTTTACGGAACGTCAGCTCTTAAGTATAATGGAAAAGCTGTGGCGTGTTTTGGACTGACATTCTGTACCATCACAGACGGATATTGATAACACATGTGAGCAGTGGCGTAACTACAGTGGGTGCAGGGGATGCAACTGCTATGGGGCCCGGCCACTTGGGGGGCCCCATGGACAGCTGGCATTCCCCTGGCCTGCACCCTTTTTTTCAGGTGTTTTTTTCATATTTTTTTTACATACTGCAGTGCGGGCAGCGGCTGTGCCGCTGTCCCATGTCCCCCTTCAGCAGCGGTAGAAGGAGACAGACGCTGCCGACTGCAGCACACAGGAAACCGGGCGCTGCTAACTACAGCGGACAGAACACCTGGGGCTGCAGGACATTGAAGACTACGCGCTGATGGTTAGAACAGGACACTTGACGCTGATGGCTGAGGACTGCGGCGCACACGAGACCCAGTGGCTTAGGACTGTCTGAAGGAGCCGCAGCGCTGCTAACTGCAGGATACAGAAGACCCTGTGCTGATATAGCTGAGAACGGCAGGGCACAGGAGACACGCCACAGCCTGCGCCACCGAACAGGAGCAGCGCGACGGGTCCCAACTCTGTGGAGTGCAAAGTTGTGAGTATGCTCTCACTCCCCCGCTTCCCTCTGTCTCTCCACTATTTCTCTCCCCCTGTTCTCTCTCTAGCTCCTCTTTGCCCTACTCTCTCTTCCACCTTCCCCCTCTCTTTCTCTCAACACTCTATCACTCCCCCTCCATCTCACCTCTCTTTATACAGTATATCTCTCTTCTCCCATCCTCTTTTCCCACACTTTCCCTATCTCTCCGACTCTGACAATCTGTCACTCTCTCTATCTCTCTCTCTCTATACCCGACACCTTCTTTCTCAATCTGTCTCTCTCCATTTATTTTCCTTCCTGTCTATTCCCCTTTCTCTCCCCTACACCCTTTCCCTCTCTCACACATGACAGTGGTGGTTGGGGGGGCCCTTTCAGAATCTTGCTATGGGGCCCGCACAGTTATAGTTACGCCCCTGCATGTGAGAATGGAGGCCCCCCCCCCCCCCCCCCCTTCTGTTCCTTCCTTGTTTCTCCATAATATGTGTCATTGCGGTGTCTAATCTCTTCCCAAATTAGCACACGTTGTAACATCTCCTTGGACGTGGCTGTGTGACCAGATAAGAGACTGAATTTAATACAGGGTTGCCTACCCTCCCGGAATGGCCGGGAGGGTCCCGGAAATCGGGTCCCCCTCCTGGTCCCCCGGAAAGGGTGGCAATCCTCCCGCATATCCCCCCAGCACCTGCGATGTGTCCCTTGGCGGGGGGGGTCCGCAGGTAAAATGCCTCGATCGCGGCATTTTAGCCCCGCCCCCTGCAGTGCAATGACTGAAATACCGGCATTGCACAGCGGGGGGCGGGGCTAAAATGCCGTGACGCTGTAGACATGCACCCAACAGGGCATCATTTGTGTGGCCACGCCCCCAGACCGCCTCTTTTTCCAGTCCTGGAAATGGCCCCGCCCCCCTGCCTGACAGAGCTGGCTGCCCTCTCCCGGAGAGGGCAGCTCAAAAGTCGGCAACTATGATTTAATACCCCTTTTCCATCTGAAACCTGTGTTAAACACGGGTTTTTTGAACACAGACCATACCCGTGTAAGGCACGGGAAAAACACTGTTTACACTGCACATAGACCCATGTTATACCTGTGTCGGAGCCATTTACACTAAACCCCGGGTAAGCTTTGAAAAATGAAAATAAGAAAGAATGCCCGCAATAAGAATGCCCCTTTTTTCCAGTCCAAACCAGTTTGAAGTCACAAAGGGGACAAAGGGGAGGGGTGGTGATGGGTGGGGAATTCTTACAGCATTGCAGCAATGGAGTCTGATGGAGTATCTGTGTCTATGCTGGAGTTGCAGACATTTTGCAGTTTTTTGCTGTACTATTCTGCCATGGAGGGAAGCTGCTTGTGCCCCGCGTTGCAGAGCTACTACCGGGAAGCCTGCTCGTGGTCGAGTGTCTCCCAGTGTGTCTCCAGCAGATGACATCATCTTCAGGTGCCCCCGAAGAACCAATAAACGGCCTCAGAGCGTTACCCGGATATAAAAACCCGGGTAATGTGCGTTTACACTGCGCACAGACACGTGTCATTGCCGTGTTCTGCCCTGGTAGACACCAGGGTAGATTTCCCTGGTCTCTCTACCCATCGTTTGGAAGAAGGACCCGTTCACACTAACAAAAAATCTGTGTCGGTCCGCGTCCCTGTGCAAAAACCCGGGTAGAATTTCCTAGTGGAAAAGGAGTATAACTAACACTTTGAAAGAGAGAGCATTGCATTATGGGTCAGTGACGTAACAAGGCCCCGGCAGTCCAAACGGTGGCGGGGGGAACTGGCAACGTGATTGTTCAGGGCAGTGGTGTAACTATATATTTTGCGCCCCCCCCCCGGCAAACTTTTTCGGCGCCCCCCCTCCCCCTCTCTCTCTGTCCTTCCCCTCGGCGCCCCTCCCCATGCCCATACCTGACAGAGCCGCATCTGCGGTCACTGTCCCATCCAGTCTCCCGGCGCCGGCTCCTGCTGATAATGAAAAGTGACTCTTAGAAAATGGCTGCCAAAACTGTCTGCAATACGGGGGCAGCCATTTTCTAAGTGTCAGTTTTCATTATCAGCAGGAGCCGGCGCCGGGAGCGAGTGACGGGACAGTGACCGCAGATGCTTTCGGGCAGCAGCGCAGCGGGTAACTATAGCACCGCAGCCCCCCGGCGCCCATAGTTACTCTGCGCCTCCCCGCCACGGCGGGGGCTGCGGAGGCATAGTTACGCCACTGGTTCAGGGTCTCTGCAGATACGTACCACACGATCTGGCCATACACATGGAATCTACTGAAAAACAGCTCTCCAAAATGGCTGCCACCTTGGAGGATACAGATGCTAGTGGTGTCTTTATGGACCTCTAGCATCTGGCAGGGGAGTGCAGCGCATACAGCGCTACCTGAAAGTGCCTGATTCGGGGAGCATTGGTGCACTGTGAGCACTAAACACCTGGCAACGAGCATGTAACCCCCTGGCAACAAGCATGTTAGCCCCAGACAACAAGTATATAACCCCCAAGCAATGAGCAAGAAACCCCTGGCAACGAGCATGTAACCCCCAGGTAACGAGAATGTAACCCCCTGACATCAAACAAGAAACCTCTGGCAACAAGCATGATAGTCCCTGGCAATGAGGTATATAACCCCCAGCCAATGAGCGAGAAACTCCTGGCAACGAGCAAGAAACCCCTGGCAATAAGCATGTAAACCCCTGGCAATGAGCATGTAACCCCCAGGCAACGAGTATATAAACCCCTGGCATCGAGCAAGAAACCTCTGGCAACAAGCATATACTCCCCCCAGGCAACGTGCAAGAAACCCCTGGCAACAAACATGTTAACCCCTGGCATTGAGCAAGAAACTCTTGGCAACAAGCAAGAACACTCTGGCAACAAGAATGAATCACCTGACAATAAGCATGTAACCCCTGGCAAAGGTCAAGAAACCCCTAGGAATGAGCAAGAAACTCCTCGGAAACAAGCATGTAGGTTAAAAAAAATTATACATATGGGGGGGTGCCGGAATCTTTTTAGTTACACAACTGTTATGGATTGGTAAAAAGCTTGCACTCTAAAATAACAATAGGCTGGTGTTCCGGCTAGAGTGGGTCTGCTTAATTCTCCTGTAACATTTCCCAGAAGCCTCTAGGATAAACAATGCCATAGCGCGGTCTGGAGACTGACAGGACGCCCTGCGAGGTCATGTAAATCAGGGATGATCAGAAATGTGTGTATATCCCTCATCTTGCTTTGACTGAAGCGGATTGTGTTTTTACGCTCACATACATAATCATTGGATATGAGAAGTTTGTCAGCGAGACCATATGTAGTGAGCGCAGGTTGGGACTAACAGAGACTTTCATCAGAGGATTTTTGCTTAAATGTCGATGGCAAAGGGGGGGGGATGGGGGTGGCAGCAACATCTGCGTTTGCCGAGACTTAAACACAAGATTCCAGAAAGTGTCGCCCGTTATACGAGCAGACCGGGCCGGACTGTTCTTTGAAATAATACCCCTTTCTATTAAGAGGCTTTAAAACCATCAAGGAAGAGGAGGAGGTGGTTGTACTTCAGAATATATATATATATATATATATATATATATATATATATATATTGAGTTTAGGGTCTGTAAAGGGGATACAGTCATTAGGTCGACAAGCATTGGGTCGACATCATTAGGTGGACATGCAGAAAGGTCGACATGGGTGTAGGTAGACATGGGTGTAGGTCTACATGTCATTAGGTCAAAACAAGCATTAGGTCGACATGGGCAAGGTTGACAGTCAAATGGTTGGCATGGGGTTTTTCACTGTTTCTTTGAGCCGACATGTGCCGGCAGGCGGTATTTCATGCCCTACCATCCACCAGGGCGTGGTGGGAGATGCGAGGGGATGCAGTGCTTCGTTTCAGTGTTCATGTCGACATTCAGGTAAAAAAATATGTGAAAAACCCCATGTCAACCTTGCTATTGTCGACCTAATGCTTGTTTTGACCTAATGACATGTCGACCTACACCCATGTCAACCTTTCTGCATGTCGACCTAATGCCAGACCCCTGTAAAGTGTGAGACACACCTGTGAGAAAGTAACTTGCTCTCTTTGTCTTGCGGGTACAATTTGGGAATTGAATGTAATTGTCCTATAAAAAGGAATCGGAAGCGTGATTCCTCCCTCCCTGCCCAACGTACCACGAATCATATAACACTTCACGTATCCATCGCTATATTACTGACAGACTAGGACGCTCCCAGGGGCCTGCAGGATAGAACCCTATACAAGTGTGTGGTTGGGAACATCATCACACAATGACACAACAGACAACATGATACTGAGAAGCTGCGGACTGTTGTTCACATCCAGGGGCTTGTCCTCATGTGACAGCGCCATGGGGGACAAAGGCAGGGACTCTCTGAATATGAAGTGCAACAAAGCCAACAATATGATGGGTACAGGAAACATGATGGGAGGGGACCCATCACCTGGGTGTGCCTGGGACAGGGACAATAAGACAGGGACAATAACGGAGGACAGTGGATAGGTAACTCTCAGCGTCTCTTTCTGGAACTTTGCTACACTTGTACGGTAGACTGGGTTATTCCTGTGAAGGTCAATGTGTACCAAGCCCCATCTAATCATAGCTGTCCCGGGAGAGCGCCACTCGTTAAAGTGCTTAGAAATCTGGAACACAATGGAAGGAGAAGTGCCCAATAGTATAGTATAGTATTATTTGTGTTCACCATGTAGTACAGCACTCAGCCAGTAATTCAATCATTTCTGTGGTATATTTGAATCTCACTGAGGGGGATATTCACTCTCTGGCCAGCAGGGGGCACCATGAACATGTCCTCAGGTGACCTGTATATAATGCATGATAATAGGTATTACACTCACAAATGAAAAACCTGTACATTTACTTATCTGAGTGAATACGGTATACAGGTTTCATTATGTGATCACTCGGGCCCTTCTTCTGCCATCCAAGTGAAACCTGAATAAGGCGGACGCTGACGCGTTTCACCCATAGGGGACTTTCTTAAGGGCATTTCTCCCCTGTGCATTCTGTTAGATTCCAATGAGCTCTTTAAACAGGCACATACATTAAACCAGGCATGGCCAAACTGAGACCCTCCAGCTGTTAGAAAACTACAAGTCCCATCATGCCTTGCCACCGTTTTGCTATTAGGGAATGCTAAAACTATGGCAAGGCATGCTGGGATGTGTAGTTTCACAACAGCTGGACGGCCATAGTTTGAGGGAGTCGATGATACCCACTGCTGTGCTCTGTAAAGCAGCCAGTGTTCACTGAATGCCCCCTTCACCCTAAGCCCCTCTCCAGGGAGTCTACTTTGCTGCGGTAGAGAGGAGGGGCCCCAGGAGGAGACAGCACATGGGCCCGTTCCTCTCTTTGGGGGTGATTCTGGTTGACTCCCAATTGTGCAAGTTCGGCCATGTCCCGATGTTTTGGGGACTGCACATTTGCATGGTCTATTATGCGCATTGTGCAGCCCCCCACATTCATAGTCGCAAAGTGGTGCGCATGCATCAGGGAGGGGGTAGATGGCGGCGGAATGGGGCTCGCCTATGGGAACGCCCAGCCGCCTGTCCCGTCTTCATCCAAGCGCATGCAAATAAAAGTCAGTTTTCATTGACTTCTATTTGGGAATGATTTCTCCTGCAGCGAAGGCATGTTTTCGTTACACATCCCCTCGCTTGTTACCAGTGGCGTAACTATAGCTCCGCAGCCCCCGCGGTGGCGGGGAGGCGCAGAGAAAGTTTGGGCGCCGGGGATCTGCGGGGCTATAGTTACCCGCCGCTGTCTGCTGGTACCTGCCTGCGTGCCGGCACAGTCCCATCTCTCCCAGCGCTGGCTCCTGCTTCTATAATGAAAACGGACACTTAGAAAATGGCTGCCGCCATACTGCATAGTTTTCTGTCTGCAGTATGGGGGCAGCCATTGTCTAAGAGTCCCTTTTCATTATAGCAGCAGGAGCCGGCGCGCCGGGAGAGACGGGACTGTGACCAGAGATGCGGCTGGGCAGGTATGTGCATGGGGGGGCGCCGAGGGGAGGGGGAGTGGGGGCAGTAAAAAAATATGCGGCGGGGGGGCGCACAAAAGCTAGTTACGCCACTGCTTGTTACCAAGGGGAATCGGTGTCGACGGTGCGCCGGGCCCCGTCTCAGGCGCTCAGTAAGCTGCGATGTTCGCAGCTTACCAAGTCATCCTGGATTGGGCCCTTAATACACCCCTGGTTTTAGGTTTTTATTTAGTAACATGATAGTATGGGATCTGCTAAGATTACCACAATTTATTAAACATTTTGGGCCTGATTCTGAATCGCAGGCAGCGACGTCTATTGTCGCAAGAGCAGGAGCGCTGCTGAAATCACTGGAAAAATGGTGCGGCGGCCATGTTTGGGCGATCTGGTCATGCGCAGTGGAGTCTGAGTGCTCTAATGCTCATACCCTACCACACACTGCGCTGCCACCGGCAGAGAGGAGGAGCCTAGCTGGAGGAGGCTGCACACGGGGCTCCACCCTGCTATCGCTGGGTACAGCTGCAAATCTACAGTATACGTGGATTCAGTATGAAATCCCGGCGGTCGGGATCCCGGCGTTCAAAATCCCGACGCCGAAATCCCGACAAGGGGGGGACGTGGATCGCCCCCCCTTGTGGGCTCGCTGCGCTCACCACACAGTGGGCCCGGCGCGCTAATTTATTCTCCCTCCAGGGGTGTCGTGGACACCCACGGAGGGAGAAAGTGTCGGGATTTTGGCAGTCGGGATTCCAGCGTCGGGATTCTGAACGCCGGGATTTAAACTGCATCCCGTATACGTAACTCAGTTTCCCAGTCTGTGCAAATGTGGCCAGTAACCCTGTCCTCTCCACAACTGGGCGGCAGAGACAGACTGATCCAGGCCGGAGCTGACGTCACAGACACTCCCAGAAAACGGCAAGTTACCACCCCTCCAAACGCTGGCTTCCTGTCAGTCAAACTGCGAGGAGACTGCGAATAGAGTAATCGCTCATTTTTGTCGCTGTTTGGCCTCACGCATGCGTAGTCATTCGATAATCGATCACCTTACAAATTTGCGCTATCAGCTTTGAACATCCCCCAATGGCACAATTATAGGTTATGTGATGAAAGCCCCACCCCTATGCAAATGTTAACCCATAGCAACCATTTCCCAATAGGGGTGTGGCTTATAAACACAATTAGCCTGTTCCTCCTCCATCACCGCCCACCTGCTTCTCCAGGCATTTTACAAACATAAATATATCAAGTATGATGTCATGGCCGGAGTGGGCGTCCTCTCCTGAGTATCTAGAAGGTATTTCGTGGGGTGTGAGAGAGATAAAGTAACAGCCAATTAACTTTTACAGGCCGTGTTTGAAAAAGTGACAGGCGCTCATTGGTTGGAACGTTATCCTTATCTACTTTATCTCTCTCCAATGCTTGCTAAGAATGTTAAATAAAAGAAAGACTATCCCTATAGTGCAGCGATGGGGAACCTTTGACCTTCCAGCTGGTGTTTAAATATCCCAGCATGCCCTGCTACAGTTTTACTATTTGGCCATGCTAAACCTGCTACAGGGCATGCTGGGATGTGTAGTTCAACAGCAGCTGGAGGGCCAAAGGTTCCGCATTGCCTTCCTCCTACAACTTTGACCCCTGGGTTGTTACCCCTCCCACACCGCAAAAATGCCATACTGCCTCCAGTCATAGGGGCATATGCACTAAGCCTTGTAGAGCAATAAAGTGGAAAGAGAGATAAAGTACCAACCAAACAACTCCTGTCATTTTCTACTCAGTGTTTAATATGCAGTTAGACCAGGACTGGGCAACACCGGCCCTCCAGATGTTAGTGAACTACACATCCCAGGATGCTTTGCATTAGTTTTGCTATGTGGCCATGCTGAAACTGATGCAAGGCATGCTGGGATGTGTAGTTCACTAACATCTGGAGTGCTGGTGTTGCCCAGCCCTGAGTTAGACGCTGATTGGCTGGTGCTTTTTCTCTCTCCTAGACTAAAGCTGGCCTTATACACGAAGATTTATCTTCAGATCTGGCTGGTTGGAACAAAAACATGGTTATGGATGAGAGCAAATGACAGTTGACCATTTGCTTGGAAATGCTGGAAAACTGACAAACTGTCACTCATCCATAACCATGTTTTTGTTCCAACCAGCCAGATCTGAAGATAAATCTTACTAGTGTATGGGCACCTTTAGTACACATCGGCCAAAACCTGCCCACAAGCCGGTCTATCCTGCAGCTCTTGGTGGACCTATTGGACTACAGTAGATCCTATCTGGGCCTTGGTAAGAGAGAATGTCCATGACTTATAACAGGTAGGGTGGGATGTGTTGTACAGACGGGTGAGAGTTACCAAATATTCTCAAGAGGAGGTTTCCAACTGAGTAATCAGATTCTAGATATCATGGGGGAAATGTAATAGGATGAGAAATTCCGAAACTGAGAGATTTGGTATGAAATCTCTATTTTTTTTGACCAGTTTGATTTTGCAGTGTAAATGATTGCCGCTTTACCAAATATCTCACTTTCTGAATCTCTCATCCTATTAAATTTCACCCCGTGTATCTAGTACCTTCTAGTAAAATGACAGCTAGACTGGACGACTCCTCTTGTCCTGCATAGAAGGTTTCCTAAATCTATCCATCTACAAGAGAACTGCAGGAGGTGGAGGATTGTCTGTCATTACTGTAGCAGTTTCTACCCTCTTGTATTTGGCTACCAGCATAAGGAAATAATTATTGCGTTAAGGCCCCCATACACTAACTCGACTTGGGCCTATTTCACCCATTCCTGAGAAATCTGCCCAAATCAGGTCAGTGTGATGCAGCATGCAGGGCTGACCTGGGACCTCCCTCTCGCCGGAGGGCCGGGTGAAGAACAGGTAATGCAGCCCATACACAGTGTGATAGGCAGGGCAGCCGAGAGGGGGGGGGAGCGGGTACTAATTACCCGGGCCCAGGCTTGCTGGAGGGGCCCCGTAGGGGCCCTGGTCCGACCCCTCCCTTCCCCCTCCGTCCCTCCCAGGTAGCAACACTTCTACAGCATGTGCTGTGCTGACAGGAGGCTCAGCATGAGTGTCTCACTGGCAGCGTGAGAGGTGATGCTGAGCCTCCTGTCAGCACAGCACATGCTGTAGGTGTGTGCTGCTGCTGAGATTATAGTTTTTAGAGTTTTCTTTTACCCTCTTTAAAATTTTGGGGGCGTTGCCTAAGTGCGGGAAGTGCCCACACCTCCCACACTTAAACCACACCCCTAAAATTTTACCGGGGCCCAGCATTCCTCTTGGCTGCCCTGGTGATAGGCACTATGGGGGTTATTTTGGTTCACTCTTTCTGACAAATTCCTTCTTAGATGGGCAAAACCATGTGCACTGCAGGTGGGGCAGAGAGAATTAGAATTGGGTGAGTTATTTTGTTTCTGTGCAGGGTAAATACTGACTGCTTTATTTTTACACTGCAATATAGATGTCACTTTGAAGTAAAACCCCACCCAAATCTAATTATATCTGCACAAGTAACATCTACCCCACCTGCAGTGCACATGGTTTTGTCCATCTAAGAATTAATTTATCAGAAAGAGTGAACCAGAATTACCCCTATGCGTTTTGAACTAGATGCAATGAAATCTAGTTCAAATAGTACATGCAGCAGATACTTTGTGCTGTGCGTTAGGATGTGCGCGGACGCGCGCATCGCACCCGGTAATTGTACTGTATATGGGCACCTTAAAGGACCACATATGATGGATCACATGCAGTCCTGCTGCCTGGGAAGGTCCCGGACAGCTTGCAGGTGTTCGGCTGGTCATACACTGCTGCAAGAAATCACAGTATTGTATACCCAGCTTAGGTCTTATCCCTGAGATATCCCAGGATGGTACGCAAATATTCCAAAGCGCTGAAAATTCAATATCAAGCATTTTGGATATGGGAGACTGATTGGTACTTGTGTAATATCTGGGCGCCCGATGTGTTTGATTGTATGCCTTAACTTAAGGCATCCAATCAGATGCGATGGACGCGATTTTTCTATAGGATTCAATGTTAAATGGTCCTGTTCATACCCCCACTATCCAAGTGGGCATGGAGTTGATTTTATATAGCGTGGCGAGCCGCGCGAGGGGACGCGGATTACGTAAAATGTATCAAAAAAATCGGGCACCCAGATATTACACAAGTACCGACTGATTCCATATATTACTTTATAGGCAGCAGTTAGCTCCCCCGGTATAGGCACATTGCACCAGACTGCAGGAGAGTATTTCTGTACCACATACAGACATAGGAGCTTGGAGACCTCAAAAATTAACCCCATCGCTGGTAATCCCGAGAAGTTTCCGGGCTATGCCTTAATGCCCAGACTGGCGCGCCCAGAAAATTCTCAGGATTGCCAGTGATTAGCGCCGGGCAGCGGCTCCCTCTCCTCCGCCACGCCTCCTGCTCTCCCCATTGTATTACAGCCTGCGGCGCCAGCTTATGACAAGCCGGGCAGCCATATTAAGGGAAGGGGCACAGGGCCGGGCAGCAGCTGGTACAGTTCAGCGTTGCCGGACCCGGGGACACAGCGGGTTTTTTGTTTTTTTTAGGGAGCGCTCCCCAAAAAAAAAAAAAAACTCGCCTAGTGGGGAGCGCTCCCTAAAATAAAAAAACACCACTGAAGGGGTTAAACCCAGGGCGGAGAAAATTAATTGTTATAAAAATAAAATACATGAAATAATCCGCTGACTGCAAACTGTATTTATTAGCGGTTTCCACAACACTTCTGCACCAAGCAGCCTCTCTGCATTTATATCAAACAGATGATTACACGGCCCATGTTTGTTATTCATAGGGGGATAAACCATGGATACATATAGCTGCACACTGTCATGCTTACATAGTATTGGAGGGACGATTGGAGTCTGGGTCCTGAGAAAGGTTTCCAGACACTAGGGGGGACATTTACTAAGATGGGAGTTCTACTTCACATGGGACGTTGCTATAGGCAACCAATAAGAATATATTTATTATTCATTTAGCACCTTCTAGAACAAGGGTGGCCAAACCTGTCCTCAATATCTACCAACAGTTCAGGTTTTACAGACCACCTAGCTGGTGCACAGCTGTAGTCATTACTAACTGTCCCATTTCCCAGGTCACCTAGCTGGTGCACAGGTGCAGTCATTACTAACTGTCACATTTCCCAGGTCACCTAGCTGGTGCACAGGTGCAGTCATTACTAACTGTCCCATTTCCCAGGTCACCTAGCTGGTGCACAGCTGCAGTCATTACTAACTATCACATTCCCCAGATCACCTAGCTGGTGCACAGCTGCAGTCATTACTAACTATCACATTCCCCAGATCACCTAGCTGGTGCACAGCTGCAGTCATTACTAACTGTCACATTTCCCAGACCCCCTAGCTGGTGCACAGGTGCAGTCATTACTAACTGTCACATTTCCCAGGTCACCTAGCTGGTGCACAGGTGCAGTCATTACTAACTGTCCCATTTCCCAGGTCACCTAGCTGGTGCACAGCTGCAGTCATTACTACCTATCACATTCCCCAGATCACCTAGCTGGTGCACAGCTGCAGTCATTACTAACTGTCACATTTCCCAGGTCACCTAGCTGGTGCACAGGTGCAGTCATTACTAACTGTTACATTCCCCAGATCACCTAGCTGGTGCACAGCTGTAGTCATTACTAACTGTCCCATTTCCCAGGTCACCTAGCTGGTGCACAGGTGCAGTCATTACTAACTGTCACATTTCCCAGGTCACCTAGCTGGTGCACAGGTGCAGTCATTACTAACTGTCCCATTTCCCAGGTCACCTAGCTGGTGCACAGCTGCAGTCATTACTAACTATCACATTCCCCAGATCACCTAGCTGGTGCACAGCTGCAGTCATTACTAACTGTCACATTTCCCAGACCCCCTAGCTGGTGCACAGGTGCAGTCATTACTAACTGTCACATTTCCCAGGTCACCTAGCTGGTGCACAGGTGCAGTCATTACTAACTGTCCCATTTCCCAGGTCACCTAGCTGGTGCACAGCTGCAGTCATTACTACCTATCACATTCCCCAGATCACCTAGCTGGTGCACAGCTGCAGTCATTACTAACTGTCACATTTCCCAGGTCACCTAGCTGGTGCACAGGTGCAGTCATTACTAACTGTTACATTCCCCAGATCACCTAGCTGGTGCACAGCTGTAGTCATTACTAACTGTCACATTCCCCAGATCACCTAGCTGGTGCACAGCTGCAGTCATTACTAACTATCACATTCCCCAGATCACCTAGCTGGTGCACAGCTGCAGTCATTACTAACTGTCACATTTCCCAGGTCACCTAGCTGGTGCACAGCTGTAGTCATTACTAACTATCACATTCCCCAGATCACCTAGCTGGTGCACAGCTGTAGTTATTGCTAACTGTCACATTCCCCAGATCACCTAGCTGGTGCACAGGTGCAGTCATTACTAACTGTCACATTCCCCAGGTCACCTAGCTGGTGCACCGCTGTAGTCATTACTAACTGTCACATCTCCCAGGTCACCTAGCTGGTGCACAGCTGTAGTCATTACTAACTGTCACATTTCCCAGATCACCTAGCTGGTGCACAGCTGTAGTCATTACTAACTGTCACATTTCCCAGATCACCTAGCTGCTGCACAGCTGTAGTCATTACCAACTGTCACATTCCCCAGATCACCTAGCTGGTGCACAGCTGTAGTCATTACTAACTGTCACATTCCCCAGATCACCTAGCTGGTGTACAGCTGGTGTACAGCTGGTGTAGTTATTACTGTCACATTTTCAAACATGTGCTGCATTCATTCTTAACGGACAACAGATCTACAGGTGGCCTGGAAAACATGGACTGGTCAGTAGATCTCGAGGACTGGTTTGGCCACCTCTGTTCTAGAAGATAATAGATCGCATTTGATTGGTTGCCCATAGCAACATCCCATGTGAAATAGAACTCCAGTCTTAGTAAATTTCCCCTTAGGCATCCTAGATACCTGCTACGGCCGGACTGACTACATGTTCAGAACATAAGATCCGGACAGACGGTAATCAGTACAGGTCATTTCCATCAATGGAAAACGACCATAATCTCTGCACTAACACAATTACTTATGTTCACATCTGCAAAGTGTTTAAGACTTTTAACACCGCCATGCGCACACAGAGGAGTACTATTGGGGGCTGAAGTATTATTTGTTAGAAGAACCAGTAGCCTATGCCTCATATTCAGGCGAAGAGGTGCCGTCGCCTACTTACATGTCAGTATTGCAAGCTCTCTTATCATAGATAAACAACATGGCCGCTTTGCTTTTAAATAGTAAAAAATGCTAAAGCCAAAGACCGCTCACTCCCCTACTAAAAGGAACAACATTTATTATAGACAGAGTAAAATGTACAAAGCTGTGAGAAAAAAAAAAAAAGGCGGCAGCCGTAGGACAAAGCCGATGTACTTCCAGGGTGAGGTCATCAGACAGCCGTGCCCCTCTCCAGGTTCTGTTTGATTTCTGCCGTGTATTTTCCATAAAACCTCTCCGCCTTCTTGTTGAAGTTGGCATTTCTCTCGTTGATGTAGTCAATGTCGGCGTCGTCATTGTAGGCGCGTCGGCGGCTGTACTTCTCCCGTTTCTCAATCCTGCAACACAAACATGCAAAGAAAAGTTATGAAGCAGCCTAAGATCTAGGAAAACTGCTTCACCGGATACTGGGGCAGACCAGGATTCCCCTGTATGATGCAAAGATGGTGGGTATTTGCCTTGCTCAAGTCTCTGTGGGGTGGCGGAAAATAACAAAAAGCTTGGAATTCCCTGGAAAAGTTCTGCCATGACCTTGAGACGAATACCCCTTTCACACCAGAAAATACAGTCCCTGGATCATGCCGGGACATTCCCGGGTTGGCCCCTTTTACAACAGCCTAGTCCCTGCATTTTGTGATGTGAGGGGGCAGGTGGCGGGAGATGGGGTGAGTGAAATGATGCTGGTGGAGCCGGGGATTGGCTCAGGGTGGAACTATACATCACCTGGCGGCTTCCCCCACCGGCGGGAGGCCGCATGACTCAGCGCTCTCCACCAGCAGCTACAGGCCAGAACCCCCCTGACACGGGCAGGATCCCCAGGTCCGGCATCCTGGCTGCCCCCGTCTCCGCAGAACAGCTGCGGCGAGTATAAGCCAAGTTGGCTTCTTTCACACCAGCCCCGGTAACCTGGGCTGGACACGGGAGCAACCCTGATAGCTAGCAGGGTTAAAATCCCGGCAAATTTACCCGGGAACCTTTCAAACCAGAGCTGGTGAAAGGGGTACAATAAAGTTCTCTTAGCAAATGGGCAGGTGGGGGAGGAGAATATTGAGATCCATGCATCCTAATTTCCCAACTACTAGAGAACTTCCATAAGCGCCGTAAATCCCCGTATGACTTGCTGTTTAATCCTGGTCTCTTGCAATGAGCAGCTATTAGCAGCCACCCATGTCTGCCATCATGTACACATTCATGCAGACAGGGATCGAATAGTAACCGCTATTAAAGGTGCTTATAGATCCAGTTTGTACAGAGCCTACAATTTTCAAAAAACAGGATAAATCAGTGATTCGCCGTTGGAGGACATGGACAGCAGGGGGCGCCTGTGGAAAGATAGTGCTAGTTTTCATTGCCCAAAACCAGACACTGGGTTCTTTATGGTCATCCCCCAAACGGCCCTCCCAAAACAGTCTAAAAACTTTGCCAAGTATTTGCAAAATGGCAGAAAGTGTGTTTCGGTCTTTCAACGGGTAATTTCATGCAGGAGAACCGTTCCGACTCTTTCAAATGTTATTCCACCAACGTAATGAGATAGGAAGAGCAAAAATAATTTTTGGGTGGATTTACCCCTTAATATTTTACATGCTAGGAGCTGCCATAATGGTCCCCAAGAGCTGGTGGTACTGCGCAGTAGATGCTGGAGGACTGTGGGGGTTATTCTGATTCACTCGGAAAGGCACAATCCCTCTCTAATGGACAAAACCATGTGCAGTGCAGGTGGGGCTGATGTAACATGTGCAGAGAGAGTCAGACTTGGGTGGGGTTTGTACTTCAAACTGATATCTATATTGCAGTGTAAAAATAAAGCAGCCAGTATCTACCCTATCTAACAATAAAACACCCAAATCTAACTCTCTCTGCACATGTTACATCAGCGCCACCTGCAGTGCACATGGTTTTGTCCATTAGAGAGTGATTGTGTCTTTCTGAGTGAATCAGAATAATCCCCTGTATCCTATATGGATGATAAACTGGTGTATATACGACTTTCCTAATCACATTATTGTATTATAAAAGTCAGACAACTAAAAAAAATGGTAGAAAACAAGGGTAGTGTTCATTCTAACACCCACTATATTTGAAAACCCATGCAGTTCCTCTTCCCTGTCTGGGGTGTCACTGTCTGCTGTAGAGATTCTAGCACAGTGTGGTCTATATATCAGCACTGACATGCAAACCAGACCTGTGCTTGAAACACCACAGCAGACAGCGACACCCCAGGCATGGAAGAGGAACTGCATGGGTTTTCTAATATGGCGGGTGCTAGAATGAACACTACAAGGGTATGTGCTGAAGACGTGCGGGTCATGTGAAAAGGTACAGAAACAAAAAAAAAAAAAAAAAAGTTAAATTAAAATAAATGAAGAGTAAAACGCTTACTGTTTTTCCAGGTCAGTGACCATTCGCTCTATGCCGTCCTTGGATGGGACGTGAGTACCGTGGTAAAGGCTGTTTAGCGTAGGGTAGAAGTTTTCCCCACTAGGATTAATGAAGAAAAAAAAACAGCATTACAGACAAGCAACAGAGCGAGACAGCCAATATCAGCAGTGTACAAAGCAAAGTGGGTGCGATACAGAACAGAGAAGCTGCTTCCTCCATGCAACCCATACAGTGCTCAGACACAGCAGTACCCTAATTATCATGAGCATATATGGGCCAACTAGTAAGCCCGCTCGAAGCAAAAGCTTCGAAAACTAGCCTGCTACCTTCTGTGTTTGTGCATGTGTGACAAAGAGATGTAGTTTCACTCTCTGCCAGCAGATGGCAGTGTTTCAGAGACTCACAGACACTAGACATATATATCTGAGCTTTATGTATCACACAGTTTTAAAGTCAGACTGATACTTGGGTTGCAAAACTGCCATTTGCCATGCACTGAACATAGACAAAGGGGTTTATTGAAGAAGCATCAGATTGCAAAACGGGACTTCAGAGGGTGCTTATGGGCAATAATTAAAAAGTGTGACGCTTTTACTAGCAACTAAATGGATTGTAAGAGCATTACTTTTCTAAATAACGGGCATAAGCACGCGCAGAAATGCCAGGACTTACAGCCAGATGCTTTATAAATAAGTGCGGTGTGTGGTAGACTTGTGGAGATGCTTCTAAAACTATACCTTGTGCGGGATGAGTTGGGTAGTCACTCAAGGCACATCTTTGGTATAAGGATGGATGGATGGTTGAAATTCTTAGAAAACTGTTTATTCCATTTTTATGAAAGAATCACAAATTTCCCAAACAAATTTTTGTAATTACTCATTTGCGTCTGACTGTATCTCTCTCTAATCATTAATTAACCCCCCTCCCTCCCCTCTGTGCAGAGTAAGTGGAAGATGCATCGCTTACCAGTTCTCGCGCTCCTTCTCGTATGCCTCCATGTCTGGTTTGATCTGCTTAGTCAGTCGCTGGTACTGGCGCAACTGTGCGGCTGCATAATCTGTAGAGGATGGAAACCGATGGAAATCGTACGTTTAGGTCAAATACACCGATACAGAATCACAAATTTATATATAAAAGTAATAATTATAATAAAGTTCCCCAATTGTCATTTATTTTTCGCGTACAGTGGGGTATACACCATTAAGAACGGTCTGGAGATGCATGGTAAAAAGAACATACCTGAGAAACCATTATCAGGGTTCTTCCTCTTCTTCTTCCTCTCCCATCTCTCAGCGTCCTCCGCACTGATCTCCAGTACCTTCGCTCTGTGATAATCCACCCCATTAGCCTCACATTCCTAAAACAGATAACATAGGGTGGTTTCAGCTCGGGTTCTGGATGACACACCAACAGTCGGGACTCCTATGGTCATTAGTCCGACATTGGAATTCCAACTTGACAGGAGCAATTATATAAGAAACGGTTAATAAATAAATATTCTCCCTGGTTGGGGTCCACGACACCCATACAGGGAGAATAGAATAGGTGGAGAGCACTGCGGGCCCTCCCTCTCAGAGTCTCGGCAGTCAGGATTCTGATGTCAGACTCCTGTCAGCTCATTAGGATGTAAGGCAGTGATAGCTGCAAAGACTAAACAAGGGAGATCAACATCATCCTAGCTCGGCATCAATCCTACAGTTGGCAGGGCATTTAGATCATCATATAGTGTTTCTTGGCTTCACCTGTGCATCATACAATAGGCAACAGATGCTTATATGTACACAGCCGTCCCAAGAATATGGCAATTGTGTAAGTATTATAAAGGCCATATTGCCCCCCAATTTTCATAAATACCCTGTCAGTTTTGAACAGTAAATGCATCACTTCTTAGGCCCATTGCAGCCAAGCAGGCGCCCTAAAGCCCTTCGGGATGCGGTAATTTGGTCTACAGCATGATGGTCGACAGTCATTAAGTCAGCACCATTAGGTCAACATGGGAAAAGGTCGATATGGTTCTAGGTCAAAAGGTCATTAGTTCGACAGGTCATTAGTTGGACAATGTCTAGGTCGACATGGGGTTTTTCACTGTTTTTTGAGCCGACAGGCAGTATTTCATGCCCTACCATCCACTAGGGCATGGTGGGAGAATAAAATAGTGTGCCAAGCATAGCGAGGCACCGTGCCCGAAGCATTGCGAGCGCAGCGAGGGGATGCAGTGCGCTTTAAACTGTGACCATGGCGACTATGTTGACATTCGGGTAAAAAAAAAAAGTGAAAAACCGTGTTGACCTTTTGACTGTCGACATACACACTGTCGAACTGATGACTATTCAACCACTTCCCATGTCGACCAACATGCTGTAGACCAAATGATCCCAACCCAAGCCCTTCTCCCTTGGATTAGAGGGTGAGTGGAAATAAAGGGATTTTTGTAAGAACTTACCGTTCGAATCCCTTTCTCTGATATGGTCCTGGTGACACAGCTTCACATTGGGATGTAGGAGGGTCCGCAGGAGCCAGGCACCTATCCTAAAGCTTTTGGAGGGTAGGCTCCTCCCCTACTGCATCCCAGATTCCTCAGTTCAATCTTTCAAAGCCACTGGAATACATTAACTCAGTACAAACACCTGCACATATTATATGCACAATTTTAAATTTAACTTTTCAACCAATTATAACATGAAACATCATGAACACTGGCATACTTACTGAGCGTAAGGGAGGGATCGCTGTGTCACCAGGACCATATCAGAGAAAGGGATTCGAACGGTAAGTTCTTACAAAAATCCCTTTTTCTCTTTCAATGGTCCTGGTGACACAGCTTCACATTGGGACGTTCCAGAGCCGGTCCTTTTGGGTGGGTACGCTCAGGTCTGCAGTTTTCATCACTGCTTGCCCGAATGATGCGTCCACCGACGCGAACTCACGGAACCTATCGAATTTGGCAAAAGTATGAACAGAAGACCAAGTGGCAGCCCTGCAAACCTGCTCAGCTGTTGCCCCATGTCGAACCGCCCAAGAGGTGGCAACCGACCTGGTGGTATGCGCATTAATCCTGGCCGGTACAGGCCTACCAACTTTAGTATATGCAAACGCAATAACAGAGCGCAACCACCTAGCAATGGTCTGCTTAGAAGCAGGCCAACTAAGTTTGTGTATGTCATACAAACCAGTAAAGTATCAGTCTTTCTGACACTCTTAACTCTGTCCACATAAACGCGCAAGACGCGCACAACATCCAAATTCCTTAATTTGTCCCTTTTCCTAACAACCCTCTGGGGGTTGAAACACAGGCAGAACAATCTCCTGATTTAGATGAAAAGCAGAGACTACTTTTAGTAAAAATCTAGGGGTACTGTCCGAAAGGCAGCCCTATCATCATGACATATAAGGGAGGAAGACTTGAAGAACAAAGCAATCAACTCCGATATTTTTTTTTTTTTTTTTTTTTTTTTTTTCTCTGACGCCACCGCCAACAAAAATACCAGCTTCCCTGAAAGGAAACTAATGGTCAACCGACCTTAACGGCTCAAAAGGCGCCTCTTTAAGGTACTCCAGAACCAGAGATAATTCCCCTGGCGCTACTGGTTGGTTGTAGGGAGGTTTCAATAGATAAACCCCCTGCAGGAAGGTCTGTACTTCTGGTTCTAACGCAATCCTTCTTTGGAAAGAAAAATTGACACGGTCGAGATATGTACTCTGAGTGACTGAAGGCCTAACCCAGAGGAAAGGCCCTCCTGTAAAAAACTCCAACAATTTAGCCATTTTAAATCTCGATGTGCGGGACCTCTGTCTTACACACCACCAAATATAGGTCTTCCAGGCCCCAAAATAATTTACAGAAGACACTGACTTTTTGGCTTTCCTCATTGCGTTAACCACCGCCTCTGAGAATACTATATTCCTCAAAATGGCGTTTTCAACAGCCAGACCGTCAAAATTAATCGAGCTGAATCCAGCTGGTTGAACGGTCCTTGTTTTAGAAGGTCTGACCTCAGAGGTAGACGCCACGAGTCCACAGAGAATCTCTGAAGCCTCGAGTACCAGGATCTCCCTGGCCAATCTGGGGCCACTAAAATTACTGGAATTGTCTGGGCCTGTATTGTTTTCAACTCTCTTGCCAGCATTGGAACTGGCGTTAAATCATAAAGAAGATTCCCCTCCCAGGGGATAGTCATGGCATCCACTGCTTCTGCCAGTGGATCCCACGTCCTGTCATACAACCTGGGTACCTGATGGATGAACCTGTATGCCTTCAGGTCCCTATCCGGGGTTTCCCCCTTATTGTAATCTAGTGGAATACTTGTGGATTCAGCCTCCATTTTCCTTCCATCAATTTCTCCCTGCTCAGGAAGTCGGCCTCTATATTCTCCACTCCTGGTATGAAGATTGCTGATAATGCTAGAACATTCTGTTCCGCCCACAAGAAGATTCGGGACACCTCCCACATGGCCAGATTGCTGTGTGTGCCTCCCTGGTGATTCAGATACGCCACGGCTGTGACGTTGTCGGTCTGAATGCCTAAAAGGGAGCTCTTGTAATCTTTTCTCCCGCCAGAGAAAACCTCTTCCACACAGCCCTCAGTTCCAAGATGTTGATCAGTAAGGCAGACTGTAAAGTATCAGTCTTTCTGCTCTAAAGTCCACAAGCCCTGCAGACGCAGGTCCACGACTACTGCCCCTCAGCCTCTGAGACTGGCGTCGGTAGTGACTACCACCCAGCTCCAGGACTGCAGGGACCGACTCCCCCGAAGGGAATCCACCTCCATCCACCATTTTAGGAAGGATCGAGTTTCTGAAAACAACACCATTTGTTCTGACCTCATGGTCTGAGTGTTCCCTGTCCACTGGGACACTCTAGAGTGGAACCTGGTGAACTGTAACGTCTCGAAAGACGCCATCATCTTCCCCAGCAGTTTGAGTCACCTCCATACTGCTGTGCTCTGAGACCCTAGGATCTCCTGTACCAAGGCAGCCAGATCCCTGGCCTATGCCTCTGGTAGAAACACCCAATGCAACTGGGTATCCAGACCAATCCCCAAGAATTGGAGTCTCTGTGACGGCACCGTTTTCCGTCAGTCGAAGCACATCCGCCATTTCTGACATTATTTGGTGAATACCCTTGACGCTGTGGCCAGACCAAAAGGCAACGCCTGTAATTACAGGAGAAGGTCTCCTATTGCACACCCCAATAGTTCCGGGTGGATAGGAACCTGCAAGTATGCGTCCTGGACCTTCATGGACGCTAAAAATTCTCCCTGGTCCCGGCTTAGCAGCACAGACCGTAGAGACTCTATTTTGAAATGGTCTACCCACAAAAAGCTATTAATGCCTTTAAGTTTAGGATCAGCTGAAAGACCCGTCTGGTTTGGGCACCAAAAACAGAGTGAAATAAAAGCCTTTTTTCCCTCCGCTCTGGGGACCGGGACTACCACACCCTTCTCTAAAAGAGAATGAGCCGCTCCCAAGAGAGCTGTACGGAGCCGAGCCTCCTTTGGTAGTGGTGTAGGAATGAACCTTCTCGGTGGAAGAACTTTGAAGGGAATCTTTTAACCCTGGGTTATATTTCTAACCCAAGCGTTCCGGTCTAACAGTGCCCCTGCGTCTCTGAACAGTGACAGACGTCCCCCCTCCTTAAACACCGCCGGGCAAAACCCCTGGCAGTATGCGGAGGATTTTTCCTCTCCTATGGTTTCTTATAAAAAGAACCAAATTTTGACTTTGGGGCCTTGCCCCTGGAGGACTGAGACTATCCCTTAAAAGACTGTCCTCAAAAGGACGCACCTCCTCTAGGGGAGGGCCGAAAGGATGGCCTGAAAGCAGAAAACCTTGATGTCTGCTTTGGCTGCAGGGGTAGGCAGGAAAGTGCTTTTTTCCACCTGTGGCCTGCTTATTAATCTCTTCCAGTTGTAAACCAATAACAGCTTTCCTTTAAAAGCAAATGCCTCTAAGCCTTTTTAGACTTGTTATCTGCCTTCCAAGCTATAAGCCAGAGCACTCTCCTGGCATTCCAAACACTGAGGAAACTCTGGCAGCCATTTTGAGAGCTTCCTGCTCAGCCTGAATCACATTTCTGCAGCAGCATTATATTTCTCTGCCTAGTAACAACACACAAAAGACAGTATGTCAACTAGAGCACAGGTCACTGACCCACCAATCCTGGCCTTAGAGACCCAGACTGAAGCCAATCAGAGGACTTGCTTGCTTGAAGGCTTGCACTGGTAGCACAGTTGGTTTTTGACAAGTATACCACAGAAGCCTCTACCACTGGAACTTTCTCCCAGAGGTCTGCATGATCCTCAGGCATGGGATACAGGCTTAACCATCTATTTTGGCATCTAAAGCCTTTTGTCAGGGGTTTTCCAATAAATCTTGTAAACCCTTGTCTGCAGAGAGATATCATTTCCCTCACGCTGTCTCTTAAAAACAACCTTAGCAGGAGTTTTTTACTTCACAGACAAATTCAATGCCTGTTTACAGCAGTAATCAAATCCTCCACCCCTGAGGGTGAGGACTCTTCAGAAACATCACCCTGAACCCAGGGTATGTCTGTGTACTCTCCCTCCTCATCAGCAGCTAATAATGGCACTGAATCAGACCTTTTATGGGTCCCCCCAGAGTAACCATAAAGCTTGTCAAACAAGTAATTTAAACCTGCTGATTCCCTTAGCAGTATCCTGCATGACTTGTATAAGTCAGGATCTGTCTGGGTCCGAGGCAAAGAGCTGGCCGGACTGCTGAGAGAATGGCCCTGGTCTAGGGAAATTACCAGCCATCACTCTGCCTGTCCAGTAATGCACCAAAGCATTTTCCGACCTGTCTCAGGGACTTAGCCCTCGCAAGGTCCGATGCACTACCCTCTGAGGTTCACTCCCCATGGGTTTCACAGCAGCGCATAAAATACAAAAGCCCCCCTTAGGGACAAATTTCAGTGTACAACCACTGCAAGCGCTCATTGCATTAAAGGCTCCCTCCCCCAAAACCACAGACTGTTGCTCAGACATGATGTTCTCAATAACACAGTCACAGCATTAAATGTACATACATTATATACAGTGTACTCAGCCACTTAGCTTTCTGTAGTCTTCAGAATGGGGAAAGCGAAGCCCAGGAAATCCAATCACTCTGTCAGGATCAGTAAGCCAGCTCAGCTCCGCTGCAAGCGTTCTGAATGGCGCCAAAAACAGAGTGAGGGAAGGGACCAAGTCCCTGCTGCTGCGGGGTCTGTGACTTTTGGCGCCAACTACCCCCAGACAGCCGCTCCCATTGTAGGATCTCCTCGTTCCAGTATCTCCCCCTCAGCTGGGGACCACTCGGAACATGCCTGTAACAACACTGCTGTCCTCTCAGTATAGGAGCTCAGTGTGTAAGCTCCGCAGAAAATGGCCGCCGCCATCACGGAGCGCCTGTCCCCCATGATCCCCACCTAGCGTGAAGCCGGTTTCAGAGCGCTCCGGAGCCCAGGCAGCTTCTTAAAAGAAGCTGTAAGCGCTGCACAGGGAGGCCAGACAGCGTCTCCCTCGTGCACAGTGAGCTGACAGGACTCGTTTCTGTCAGCTCCTGCTGCGCTAGCAGTGTGAGGATTCACTAATGAGAATCCTCACACTGTGCCTACCTAGCTAGTGTAGAAGTTAATAAAATAATAAAAACCCTAACTAACTCTACTCCTTCGGCTGCTCCAGCAGCCCTTTAGAATAGCACCCACTCCAGTGGGCACCTAACACGAACTGAGGAATCTGGGATGCAGTAGGGGAGGAGCCTACCCTCCAAAAGCTTTAGGATAGGTGCCTGGCTCCTGCGGACCCTCCTACATCCCAATGTGAAGCTGTGTCACCAGGACCATTGAAAGAGAAATAATATTTCTAAAGACATCACAGTAAAGGCCCCCATAAACTACGCCGACTTGTCCTAAGGACAAGTCGGCCTAATGTCGGCCCCGACTTCCCCCGGCAGCTCCTGATATGATTTGGCACTTGATGTGCCAATTTACACATCGGATCGATTTATCACATGTAAATCCGGGGGAGCTGTGGGAGGGCAGGGTCTGGGGGAGCTTGCAGGCGGGGGGGTCCGTCTGGGGGAGCGGGGACCAGAGACCGGAGAGCAGGGTCCGGTCTGGTCCATGTGTGATGAGAGAGGGTAGTCACCTAGCGGCAGGAGAGGTGGCAGGGATCGGGATCCAGTCCAGCTGCAGGAGGGGAGCACGTCCAGCTGAGACAAGGTAGCGGCAGCTGCAGGCGGGGAGCACGGAGCGCACAACAGAGTCCGGGTAGCGGCGAGCGGGAGAATAGGAAACATCCTATTCAAAAGTCTGGGCAGGCAGGGCGGACGCTGATTGGCTGAGCTCTCGGCCAATCAGCGTCCGCCCAGTCTTTTGAATAGGATGTTTCCTCTTCTCCCGCTCGCCGCTACCCGCACTCTGTTATTATGCACCGTGCGCTCCGTGCTCCCCGCCTGCAGCTGCCGCTACCTGGTCTCCAGTCCACACACTAGCTCACTACCCCTCCTGCAGCTGGACCGGACCCCGCTCCCCACCACCTCTCCTGCCGCTAGGTGACTACCCTCTCTCATCACACATGGACCGGACCCTGCTCTCCGGTCCCCACGCCCACAGACCAGCTCAATGCCGGCTGCACATAAGATTTATCTTATGTGCAGACCGTCCGACATCCAGATCTGATCCGATGCGCACGGGACCGCGCATCGGATCAGATTGGATGTCATACCCTACACGATTTGGGCAATTTCACCCGATTTCTCAGCCCGATCCTCCAGAATCGGGTGAAATCAGGCCCAAATCGTGTAGTGTATGGGGGCCTTAACAGAAGCAAATCAGGTCTGATGGCCACCTATGTATATAAATGCCTGCTGCTGGGCTGTATTTAAAGGGACAATTTAAAGGGCAAAGGTTTCATTTTTCTTAGTTTCTGGGAATAGGAAATGTTTTTCCGAATTTTTCCACAAACTCACTTTTTTCTTTTCGTTCTCCTTCAGCTCCCACTCTGCGCGAGCTTTCCGCGCCTCCCAATTACTCGGTAACTTCTGCCGCTTCTCCTCCTCCAACAGCTCCTTGCGATTTAAATTGGATGCTTCATTCTGCAAAATAGGAGCCGGTATTTAGGTGTGCATTCGTTTCCAGAGGTCTGATATTAATTGTAGGAAGTACTTTTCACAGTGGATAATACAGATCGCTCCCTGCGTTTACTTGTGACATTAGCATCTGGTATATTTTGCATCAACACATATTAGAAGGGGTTGTACCTTTTTGTAGCCGGTCCTTTATTAACCAACCAAGTGTTCATGTGGATCCCCGCCCCCTTTGTTATCCAATAACTGTCACAGAATCGCACACTTATGTGGGTGGTTGGCCCAATCCAGACGGAAAACTGGTATCTGATACGAATGTCTGTCCTGAATGTTAAATATCAGGTGGTGGCGGTCTCTTACCCTTTTTAAGTGAAGCTCTCTAAACTTTCTTAATCTTTCTTCTCTTTTCTGCGCTGCCAGGTCTTCCGCAGATGTAGAGGGCGACTCATCTTCTGAAGAAACCTACAAATTGGAAGCTCATGTCAAATTGATGAGAATAGTACAGTCACTGACCAAACGGCTCTTTAAAAGGACATCTTGGAAATAAATGGTGCTGGATATTTAAGTGAAAAAAAAAAAAAAAAAAAAATCGTGACCAAACATAAGGCGCGCTCTGGAATACAATTCACACCTACTCACTAGGCTGCGAGATTTCGGAGACCAGTGAGCAGGTAAATGGCACCCTGCATGAGAAAAATCTCGCCCACGTGCAGGGCTTCGAATGCATTCGCAGCCATACACGAGGGGAAAAGCATTCCTAATGGAATGGCATTCCCCTCTGTCACAGGTGTGGATCGTTAGGTCTACAGCAACTAGGTCAAAAAGCATTGGGTCGACAGGCAGCAAGGTCAACGTGGGTCTAGGTCGACAGTCAAAATGTCAACATGGGGTTTTTCACTGTTTTTTTTACCCGAATGTCAACATGGACACAGTTTGAAGTGCACCGCATCCGCTCGCAATGCTTCGGGCACGGTGCCTCACTACGCTCGCTATTTTATTCTCCCACTACGCTTTTGTGCATGGTAGGGCATGAAATACTGCCTGTCGGCACATGTTGGCTCAATAAAAAGGTGAAAAACCCCATGTTGACCTTGCCCATTTCGACCTTGTTGCCTCTCGACCTAGTGGTGTCGACCTAGTTTCTGTAGACCTAATGACCGTATCCCCTGTCGTATACACTCACTTGGCGCTGCAAAGGCCGTGGGGAGAGGGAGGGAGGCTGCTGATTTAGTCAGTTGCCCTCCCCCTCAACGGCCAGAAAACGCTGCGTTACTGCCCCCAAACAGCCCCAGGATACCAATCACCCTGAGAGCAGCCAGCAAAAGCTAGCCTAGCAACTGGCGCATGCACACTTTGGACCGTGCACACATGTGGTCGTTCGATAATCGCTCGGCCTATGAATTCTTACTATAGAATCACAAGTCTTAGCTTGCCTTGATATGCTTTGCTGTGGTACCACAAGTCCAAGCAAGCCTTGCAAGCGGTAGTTAACCATGACATGTTCTGGTATAGAACTACAAGCCCCAGTATACAATTTCAATTTGTGCAGTGGTACCATAATTTCCAGTATGCCATGACAATAGATGGCATGAAATCACACATGGCAAGATCTGGTCTGGAACTACCAATTCTAGAAAACAGTAACACTCTGGTACAGTACCATTAAGCCCCAACAGGCCATGACAAGTACCAGCACACCATATCAAACTGTACTGTGTTACTACAAGTGCCAGCTAACCATGACAACCTTTGGGGTCGTACTACAAGTCCCAGAAGGCCATGATAAGCGCTGGTCTTGTATCATTAGCCCCGAGTCGCCATGGAAGGCTCTGGTGAGGTACCACAGGTCCTAGAAAGCCATGACAGGCTCTGGAACTGTATCACAGGCATAATTACCTCGTCTCTCTCTCCCACCACCTCTGTAGCCTCGGCCGCCGCCATTATTGTGTCACCAACAACAACACTTCCGCCCTCACTGAGCTTCACCACACGCGCATCAACTGCCCTTCCCTGCGTATGACGCATTTCCGGCCGCCGTTACCAAGTGACTACAGCAGTGCGCGCTCCCGTCGTCTCCTAGCAACGAAGGAAGCCAAAATGGCGGCGGAGGTGAGTGCAAACTCCTCTGTGGTGAGTGATTGTGGTTGCAGGGGCCCCATTATTGTTACTGTACAATACGTAGCCTCTGCTTAAATGTGTCCCACCATACTGTCACTGATGGTCTCTTACTAAGTATGATGGGGGATAATACTGGGCAATAACCCCTGTACAACCATTATATATATATATCATGTATACGGCAAAGCAGCACTATGTCGACATTCATAATTTCGTCGACAGAATGTTGACCGGTTAAAATATTGACATTAGTGCTAGCGGTACTTCCTCATCTTTGCGGCCACCGCTATGCCAGTTACGTTAGCAGCACCATTGTTTCCTCGCTGGCTCGCATCGCTCGACACACTTCGGGCTTGGTGGCTTGCTCCGCTCCACTTAGCTCGCCACAACTTTACTAAAGGTAATGCATGGTGGTGTGGACACAGGAGGGTGGTGTGGACCCAGGGTGGTGTCAGGGACCCAGGGTGTAAGCGTAAGCGTTGGCCGCAACCGTACAGAACGTAAGTTCCATAGTGGTGGCCGCAAAGATGAGGAAGTACCGGGTTAACATTAGTTTTAACCGTAACCTTAGGGGTAGCGTAAAGGTTAGGTTAAGGTGTAAAGGGCCACGTTAAGGTTAAGGTTAGGGTTAGCGATAGGATTATATAAATCATTTTGACAGTATGGATATACCCAATGTTGACATCACAATAGCACCCCTTTTTTTTAAAGGGGCAATCATTTACAAAGTGAAACCAGGCCTTGACTGATACATTGCAGCTGCTTTATTTCACAGTCCGACAATTACATGGCAGCTGCTATATCTCAGAGGTTGACTGCTACATACTGGCTTCTATATCTCACAGACCGACCGTTACATGGCGGCTGCTTTATCTCACAGACTGACCATTACATGGCAGCTGCTATATCTCACAGACCGACAATTACATGGCGGCTGCTATATCTCAGAGGCTGACTGCTACATACTGGCTTCTATAGCTCACAGACCGACCGTTACATGGTGGCTGCTTTATCTCACATACCGACAATTACATGGCGGCTGCTATATCTCACAGACCGACAATTACATGGTGGCTGCTATATCTCAGAGGCTAACTGCTACATACTGGCTTCTATAGCTCACAGACTGACTGTTACATGGCGGCTGCTTTATCTCACAGACCGACAATTACATGGCAGCTGCTATATCTCAGAGATTGATCACTACATGGCGGCTGCTATATCTCACAGGCCAACCGTTACATGGCAGCTGCTATATCTCACAGACCAACAATTACATGGTGGCTGCTATATCTCACAGGCTGACTGCTACATACTGGCTTATATATCTCACAGACCGACCGTTACATGCCGGCTGCTATATCTCACAGACCGATGGTTACATGCCGACTGCTATATCTCACAGACCACCCGTTACATGCCGACTGCTATATCTCACAGACCGACCGTTACATGCCAACTGCTATATCTCACAGACCGACCGTTACATGCCGACTGCTATATCTCACAGACCGACCGTTACATGCCGACTGCTATATCTCACAGACCGACCGTTACATGCCGGCTGCTATATCTCACAGACTGACCATTACATGTCGGCTGCTATATCTCACAGACCGACCACTGCATTTCATACTAAAGGGGTGAGTCAGAGGTGGATGCAGTAGCAGTGGATCGCTACATATCAGCTGCTATATCTCACAGACTGACCACTACATCCTGGCTGCTATATCTCACAGAATGACTGCTACATGCCGGCTGCTATATCTCCCAGACCGACCATTACATGGCAGCTGCTATATCTCAGAGATTGATCGCTACATGCCGGCTGCTATATCTCACAGGCCAACCATTACATGGCAGCTGCTATATCTCACAGACCGACCGTTACATGCCAACTGCTATATCTCACAGACCGACCGTTACATGCCGACTGCTATATCTCACAGACCGACCGTTACATGCCGGCTGCTATATCTCACAGACCGACCGTTACATGCCGGCTGCTATATCTCACAGACCGACCGTTACATGCTGACTGCTATATCTCACAGACCACCCGTTACATGCCGACTGCTATATCTCACAGACTGACCGTTACATGCCAACTGCTTTATCTCACAGACCGACCGTTACATGCCGACTGCTATATCTCACAGACCGACCGTTACATGCCGACTGCTATATCTCACAGACCGACCGTTACATGCCGGCTGCTATATCTCAGAGATTGATCACTACATGGCGGCTGCTATATCTCACAGACCGACCGTTACATGCAGACTGCTATATCTCACAGACCGACCGTTACATGCCGACTGCTATATCTCACAGACCGACCGTTACATGCCGGCTGCTATATCTCAGAGATTGATCACTACATGGCGGCTGCTATATCTCACAGACCGACCGTTACATGCAGACTGCTATATCTCACAGACCGACCGTTACATGCCAACTGCTATATCTCACAGACCGACCGTTACATGCCGACTGCTATATCTCACAGACCGACCGTTACATGCCGGCTGCTATATCTCACAGACCGACCGTTACATGCCGACTGCTATATCTCACAGACCGACCGTTACATGCCGACTGCTATATCTCACAGACCGACCGTTACATGCCGACTGCTATATCTCACAGACCGACCGTTACATGCCGGCTGCTATATCTCACAGACCGACCGTTACATGCCGGCTGCTATATCTCACAGACCGACCACTGCATTTCATACTAAAGGGGTGAGTCAGAGGTGGATGCAGTAGCAGTGGAGGTGGAGAATGTTTTGTCTGCGGAACACAATGTGACAGACCACCACTACTCCCATATATGGTCCTTATAACTCTAAGGGGTTATTCTGGCTGACTCGCAATGCTGCTCATTCGCAGCCTGGCAAGTCCACCAAATGCCACCGGCCCGCCCCCCCAGACCCCCACCACCCCAGCCCCCCCCGCTCACAGCGCAGATTCGTCCTCACTGGCTGTGAATGGATGTTTAACATCACTGGGCGGTTTGCATGAAACGCTGTGCGTTCCCATGAGGAAATCGGCTGTCCTGCTCACGCACACCCCCAAGCCCGCAATCCTGGGTGCGTGCGCCTGGCGAACACCATGTTCGCCGTGGCCACACACACCCTGCGTCTGCACATGCGCAGATGCAAAACATCGCTCCCCCGTGCGAAGGGACCTAAATAAGGTCCTATGTGTATGTTCATAGCACTAAGAGGCTAAGGGGCAGATTTATTAAGCTTGGAGAAGAAATAAACTCGACATAAAGCAGAGAAAAGGTAAAAGGAGATAAAGCACCAGCCAATCAGCCTCAAACTGTCTTTTTCAAACACAGCTGATTGGCTGGTGCTTTATCTCCTTTTACCTTTTCTCCGCTTTATCTCCAGTTTATCTCTTCTCCAAGCTTAATAAATCTGCCCCTAAGTGCCATATACTGTCAGTAATAACATATATGTAATTCTTGATGCAGATGATAGAAGAGCAGATACAAAAGTGTGCATACAGGACGGACTCTGATGTGTCCGAGCTGTACCTAGGCAGAAGGTAAGTGTCTGCTATACAGTATATATTATATTTTCAGTTATATACAGTATATATTATATCTTCAGTTATATACAGTATATATTATATCTTCAGTTATATACAGTATATATGATATAATGTGTCTTGCCAAATTCTGGGTAACAGTTAATTCAGACAGGGTTGTAGGGCGAGCGTTGCCATCACCCAGGGGTGTGTGGTATGACGCTCAGATAGTCGGGACACAGATAGTCATTAGCGCTCGCCATAGGTTCTATTCTCCACCTATAGGGGTAGTGGACCCCCAGCAGGGAGAATAGCCCCTGTCAGCTGGGATCCTGACTGTCGGCCATTTAACAGTCGAGATTCTGATGTTGGACTAATGACCATCGGAATCCCGGCTGACGGAGCGTCCACTGGCACCCTACCAGGGGCCGTGGGAGCGCACAGTTACTGCCCTGCGGCCTCGGCACCTGGCTATCATTGTGCCGGGAACAGACACCTGCAGCCAGTAACACTCAGTCAGCTTTACTTGGAGTGACCCTATAGGCTGGCACCCTGCAGGGGTTACGGCATAGATGAGAGACCAAAGGACGCTATAGGCTGGCACCCTGCAGGGGTTACGGTATAGATGAGAGACCAAAGGATGCTATAGGCTGGCACCCTGCAGGGGTTACGGTATAGATGAGAGACCAAAGGATGCTATAGGCTGGCACCCTGCAGGGGTTACAGTATAGATGAGAGACCAAAGGATGCTATAGGCTGGCACCCTGCAGGGGTTACGGTATAGATGAGAGACCAAAGGATGCTATAGGCTGACACCCTGCAGGGGTTACGGTATAGATGAGAGACCAAAGGACGCTATAGGCTGACACCCTGCAGGGGTTACGGTATAGATGAGAGACCAAAGGATGCTATAGGCTGGCACCCTGCAGGGGTTACAGTATAGATGAGAGACCAAAGGATGCTATAGGCAGGCACCCTGCAGGGGTTACGGTATAGATGAGAGACCAAAGGATGCTATAGGCTTGCACCCTGCAGGGGTTACGGTACAGATGAGAGACCAAAGGATGCTATAGGCTGGCACCCTGCAGGGGTTACGGTATAGATGAGAGACCAAAGGATGCTATAGGCTGGCACCCTGCAGGGGTTACGGTATAGATGAGAGACCAAAGGACGCTATAGGCTGGCACCCTGCAGGGGTTACGGTATAGACGAGAGACCAAAGGATGCTATAGGCAGGCACCCTGCAGGGGTTACGGTATAGACGAGAGACCAAAGGATGCTATAGGCTGGCACCCTGCAGGGGTTACGGTATAGACGAGAGACCAAAGGATGCTATAGGCTGGCACCCTGCAGGGGTTACGGTATAGATGAGAGACCAAAGGATGCTATAGGCTGACACCCTGCAGGGGTTACGGTATAGATGAGAGACCAAAGGATGCTATAGGCTGGCACCCTGCAGGGGTTACGGTATAGACGAGAGACCAAAGGATGCTATAGGCTGGCACCCTGCAGGGGTTACAGTATAGATGAGAGACCAAAGGATGCTATAGGCTGGCACCCTGCAGGGGTTACGGTATAGATGAGAGACCAAAGGATGCTATAGGCTGGCACCCTGCAGGGGTTACGGTATAGATGAGAGGCCAAAGGATGCTATAGGCTGGCACCCTGCAGGGGTTACGGTATAGATGAGAGACCAAAGGATGCTATAGGCTGGCACCCTGCAGGGGTTACGGTATAGATGAGAGACCAAAGGATGCTATAGGCTGGCACCCTGCAGGGGTTACGGTATAGATGAGAGACCAAAGGATGCTATAGGCTGGCACCCTGCAGGGGTTACGGAATAGATGAGAGACCAAAGGATGCTATAGGCTGGCACCCTGCAGGGGTTACGGTATAGATGAGAGACCAAAGGATGCTATAGGCAGGCACCCTGCAGGGGTTACGGTATAGATGAGAGACCAAAGGATGCTATAGGCTGGCACCCTGCAGGGGTTACGGTATAGATGAGAGACCAAAGGATGCTATAGGCTGGCACCCTGCAGGGGTTACGGTATAGATGAGAGACCAAAGGATGCTATAGGCTGGCACCCTGCAGGGGTTACGGTATAGATGAGAGACCAAAGGATGCTATAGGCTGGCACCCTGCAGGGGTTACGGTATAGATGAGAGACCAAAGGATGCTATAGGCTGGCACCCTGCAGGGGTTACGGTATAGATGAGAGACCAAAGGATGCTATAGGCTGGCACCCTGCAGGGGTTACGGTATAGATGAGAGACCAAAGGACGCTATAGGCTGGCACCCTGCAGGGGTTACGGTATAGATGAGAGACCAAAGGATGCTATAGGCTGGCACCCTGCAGGGGTTACGGTATAGATGAGAGACCAAAGGATGCTATAGGCTGGCACCCTGCAGGGGTTACGGAATAGATGAGAGACCAAAGGATGCTATAGGCTGGCACCCTGCAGGGGTTACGGTATAGATGAGAGACCAAAGGATGCTATAGGCAGGCACCCTGCAGGGGTTACAAAATAGATGAGAGACCAAAGGATGCTATAGGCTGGCACCCTGCAGGGGTTACGGTATAGATGAGAGACCAAAGGATGCTATAGGCTGGCACCCTGCAGGGGTTACGGTATAGATGAGAGACCAAAGGATGCTATAGGCTGGCACCCTGCAGGGGTTACGGTATAGATGAGAGACCAAAGGATGCTATAGGCTGGCACCCTGCAGGGGTTACGGTATAGATGAGAGACCAAAGGATGCTAGAGGCTGGCACCCTGCAGGGGTTACGGTATAGATGAGAGACCAAAGGACGCTATAGGCTGGCACCCTGCAGGGGTTACGGTATAGATGAGAGACCAAAGGATGCTATAGGCTGGCACCCTGCAGGGGTTACGGTATAGATGAGAGACCAAAGGATGCTATAGGCTGGCACCCTGCAGGGGTTACGGTATAGATGAGAGACCAAAGGATGCTATAGGCTGGCACCCTGCAGGGGTTACGGTATAGATGAGAGACCAAAGGACGCTATAGGCTGGCACCCTGCAGGGGTTACGGTATAGATGAGAGACCAAAGGATGCTATAGGCTGACACCCTGCAGGGGTTATGGTATAGATGAGAGACCAAAGGATGCTATAGGCTGGCACCCTGCAGGGGTTACGGTATAGATGAGAGACCAAAGGATGCTAGAGGCTGGCACCCTGCAGGGGTTACGGTATAGATGAGAGACCAAAGGACGCTATAGGCTGGCACCCTGCAGGGGTTACGGTATAGATGAGAGACCAAAGGACACTATAGGCTGACACCCTGCAGGGGTTATGGTATAGATGAGAGACCAAAGGATGCTATAGGCTGGCACCCTGCAGGGGTTACGGTATAGATGAGAGACCAAAGGATGCTATAGGCTGACACCCTGCAGGGGTTACGGTATAGATGAGAGACCAAAGGATGCTATAGGCTGGCACCCTGCAGGGGTTACGGTATAGATGAGAGACCAAAGGATGCTATAGGCTGGCACCCTGCAGGGGTTACGGTATAGATGAGAGACCAAAGGACGCTATAGGCTGACACCCTGCAGGGGTTACGGTATAGATGAGAGACCAAAGGATGCTATAGGCTGGCACCCTGCAGGGGTTACGGTATAGATGAGAGACCAAAGGATGCTATAGGCTGGCACCCTGCAGGGGTTACGGTATAGATGAGAGACCAAAGGATGCTATAGGCTGGCACCCTGCAGGGGTTACTGTATAGATGAGAGACCAAAGGATGCTATAGGCTGGCACCCTGCAGGGGTTACGGTATAGATGAGAGACCAAAGGATGCTATAGGCTGGCACCCTGCAGTGGTTACGGTATAGATGAGAGACCAAAGGACGCTATAGGCTGGCACCCTGCAGGGGTTACGGTATAGATGAGAGACCAAAGGATGCTATAGGCTGGCACCCTGCAGGGGTTACGGTATAGATGAGAGACCAAAGGATGCTATAGGCTGGCACCCTGCAGGGGTTACGGTATAGATGAGAGACCAAAGGACGCTATAGGCTGGCACCCTGCAGGGGTTACGGTATAGATGAGAGACCAAAGGATGCTATAGGCTGACACCCTGCAGGGGTTACGGTATAGATGAGAGACCAAAGGATGCTATAGGCAGGCACCCTGCAGGGGTTACGGTATAGATGAGAGACCAAAGGACGCTATAGGCTGACACCCTGCAGGGGTTACGGTATAGATGAGAGACCAAAGGACGCTATAGGCTGGCACCCTGCAGGGGTTACGGTATAGATGAGAGACCAAAGGATGCTATAGGCTGGCACCCTGCAGGGGTTACGGTATAGATGAGAGACCAAAGGATGCTATAGGCTGGCACCCTGCAGGGGTTACGGTATAGATGAGAGACCAAAGGATGCTAGAGGCTGGCACCCTGCAGGGGTTACGGTATAGATGAGAGACCAAAGGACGCTATAGGCTGGCACCCTGCAGGGGTTACGGTATAGATGAGAGACCAAAGGACGCTATAGGCTGACACCCTGCAGGGGTTACGGTATAGATGAGAGACCAAAGGACGCTATAGGCTGGCACCCTGCAGGGGTTACGGTATAGATGAGAGACCAAAGGATGCTATAGGCTGGCACCCTGCAGGGTTACGGTATAGATGAGAGAACAAAGGATGCTATAGGCTGGCACCCTGCAGGGGTTACGGTATAGATGAGAGACCAAAGGATGCTATAGGCTGGCACCCTGCAGGGGTTACGGTATAGATGAGAGACCAAAGGACGCTATAGGCTGGCACCCTGCAGGGGTTACGGTATAGATGAGAGACCAAAGGATGCTATAGGCTGGCACCCTGCAGGGGTTAAGGTATAGCTGAGAGACCAAAGGACGCTATAGGCTGGCACCCTGCAGGGGTTACGGTATAGATGAGAGACCATGTCTAGGACGACAGTGAATGGTTGACAATGACTAGGTCCACACCTAAGAATGGTTGACATTGACAGAAGGTTGACACAAGCTTTAGGGTTGACATTATTTTTCACATTTTTTGGGGTGTCTATGTTGACCTATGTTCTCCTTTTATGTCCACTTGTATAGTAAAGTATGGAAAACCACCTTTAAAAAAAAAGTGAAAAACTTATGTCTACCATGTCCATGTAGACCTTACCTTAGGTCGACATTGACAGAAGGTCTACACAAACGTATGTGGACCATTCTCAGGTGCTGATTGACTGTCGTCTGTGACTGATGACCGAGACATTGTCCACCCAGGGACCGTGTACCAGTATGTAGTATGCAGTATGTCCTCCAGAGCATCTGGGCAGCTTTACAGCTTTTCATGCCTTCAGCCCCGCCCCCTCATGTGATGTCACATTTCCGGGGATAGGGCATTTGGGCATTGGCGCCACTTACTGCTTGGGCACCCGATTCAGTAGTCGCCCATTAAGGGCACCGTGAGATGGGAATGGCTTTGGGGGTCAGTAGTGTGGTCGCTAAAAAGGGGACCAGGATGTAGGGATGCCCGGGAGATGCGGGCCGCCCCTGGAGACTGCATTGCTGGCTTCTACACAGTGACAGGAGATGGATTCTGCACGTTATATTACAGTGCATCACCCAGCTACTGGCACTGAGCAGGAGCTGGTACTTTAGCACCCGGATCTGCAATGCCTTTGTGACACCAATGCTTCTGATAGCAGTGCTCTGGTGGTGGATATTCTGTTACTATCTGAAAGGAGTCCTTGTCGCAATAAAGTATATCAGGAGATGAGTGATGTGTCAGTGGGGACAGGGCTGCATGTGACGGGCAGTGACATTATGTGAGGAGGAGAATGGAGGCAGCAGGAAGCCACAGACTGAGAGTTATATAGTGGGAGGAGCAGGGTCCCCAGCAGTACAGAGTATATCAGGAGATGAGTGATGTGTCAGTGGGGACAGGGCTGCATGTGACGGGCAGTGACATTATGTGAGGAGGAGAATGGAGGCAGCATGAAGCCACAGACTGAGAGTTATATAGTGGGAGGAGCAGGGTCCCCAGCAGTACAGAGTATATCAGGAGATGAGTGATGTGTCAGTGAGGACAGGGCTGCATGTGACAGGGGCAGTGACATGATGTGAGGAGGGGAATGGGGGGCAGCAGGAAGTCACAGACTGAGAGTTATATAGTGGGAGGAGCAGGGTCCCCAGCAGCACAGAGTATATCAGGAGATGAGAGATGTGTCAGGGAGGACAGGGCTGCATGTGACAGGGGCAGTGACGTGATGTGAGGAGGGGAATGGAGGCAGCAGGAAGCCACAGACTGAGAGTTATATACTGGGAGTAGCAGGGTCCCCAGCAGCACAGAGTATATCAGGAGATGAGTGATGTGTCAGTGAGGACAGGGCTGCATGTGACAGGGGCAGTGACATGATGTGAGGAGGGGAATGGGGGGCAGCAGGAAGTCACAGACTGAGAGTTATATAGTGGGAGGAGCAGGGTCCCCAGCAGCACAGAGTATATCAGGAGATGAGGGATGTGTCAGGGAGGACAGGGCTGCATGTGACAGGGGCAGTGACGTGATGTGAGGAGGGGAATGGAGGCAGCAGGAAGCCACAGACTGAGAGTTATATACTGGGAGTAGCAGGGTCCCCAGCAGTACAGAGTATATCAGGAGATGAGTGATGTGTCAGTGAGGACAGGGCTGCATGTGACAGGGGCAGTGACATGATGTGAGGAGAGGAATGGAGGCAGCAGGAAGCCACAGACTGAGAGTTATATAGTGGGAGGAGCAGGATCCACAGCAGCACAGAGTATATTTGGAGATGAGTGATGTGTTAGTGGGGACAGGGCTGCATGTGACAGGGGCAGTGACATGATGTGAGGAGGGGAATGGGGGCAGCAGGAAGCCACAGACTGAGAGTTATATAGTGGAAGCAGCAGGGTCCCCAGCAATCCTCTGACCTTCATTATGCCATGTGTACGATTGGGCAATTTATTGAAACTTGACGTAGAACAAACTAAGAGGGTTATTCAGACCTGCACACTGTTGTGCAAATGCCCAGAAAGTTCTATTAGCAAATGACTGCACATGTTTATGGACCGTATCACGCATGCGCAGGCCCAGATAGCGGGAAAAAAATAGCATATAGATCTAATCGCAATGCCCTCGATATTTGACTGACAGGAAGCTGGCGTTTGTGAGTGGTAACCTGACGTTTTCTGGAAGTGTCAGGAAAAACACAGATGCGCCCAAGCATTTTCAGGGAGTGTCTACAACATCAGCTCCGGCCTATAAACTGCTGGGTTGAAAATCGCTCAGTGCAAACACACTGAGCGATTTTCCAGGTGGTGGGCGGCTTTCCGTAGCAGGACGCTATAGAAAGCCGTCCACCCCTTCGCTCATCTGCTGGTAATACCAGCAAATAAGCAGCGGTGTCCGGCGATGCTGCGGGAGCACGCATCAGCGCTCACCACACATCGCTGCCCCGCACACACTGAGCTAAAAGCAGCTCACGTGACAGAACTGGCTTTCAGCTCAAAGTCACCCAGTGTGTATGGAACTTTAGCCTTAAACTCTTTTCATTGTTTATTTCCTTACAGGGGACTGAAAGAAGTTACCGACCTTTCAAGGTTCCGTATGTTAAAATATTTATGGCTTAACCACAACAAGGTAATAAAATAAATACATTTTGTGTGTGTGTGTGTTATTAGTAAGGCAATTTATCAGAGGCATCACATGTGACGCAAACACCTGAACATTGCGCATATAGATATAGAAGATAAAGGCTGAAGGGTCTGTCCGTGGGGGGGCAAATCGAAACTAAGCTATGTGCTAAGTGTCTGGCTGTGGTGCTTGAGGTTGTGAGTTCAAGTCCTCTGCACGGCAGTAGCTTGAGTCTGTCTTTGGATCTAGCAATAATTTAAAAGGTAAATTCAACCTGGTTTAACATTTGGGTACTTGTTTCCTAGCACGTCGCCCATCGCATTGTATACCATAACACTAATTAAGGTATACGATGGTATGTGATGCGATGCGATGTTGTACAATAAAATATTGCATCGCATCGTATGGCATACGATGTGATCGTATACGATTTTTGATTGTACAAGCACCATGATGGGTCCTTACAATGTGAAATAGCCCCCCATAGTCAACTCCACCTCCAGGATCAACGCCAACCCGAAGCATGGCGAGCCCGCGAGGGGCAGCGGTACGCGTCCTCCGACCTTTTCACACCCCCACTATCCACGTCGGCGTGGAGTTGATTTTAGATAGTGTGGCGAGCGCAGCGATCCCGAAGTGTGGCGAGCGCAGCGAGAGGATGCGTAATACGAGCACGAAGCGTGGCGAGCGGACGCGCAATACATGTAACGTAATCCGTGTCCCCTTGCGGGGCTCGCTGCGCTCGCCACACAATCTAAGATCAACTCCAGCCCGACGTGGATAGTGGGGGTATGAAAAGGTCGTAGGATGCGTGCCGTTGGCGTTGATTGGGGGCGCCGTGCTAGGAAACAAGTACCAACATGTGTAATGTTTGCCCCTTTAAAACATTGGTAAGACTCACTGGAATCTCACACATTTCTCTTATAGTCAACAACTATGGCTGTGACCCACTGAATGTCTGCACCAATGTATCCAAACCGAGGTCTTCAAGGCAGACTAACAGTTAAAGTTTTAAGGATATCCATACTTAAACACAGTTTGAAATAAAATTAAGTACTGATTAAGTCACCTGTGCTCAAGTATGGTTAGCCTTAAAACTGTTTTACATTACATACCATAGTGTGGCTTAAGGACTGGACTTAAGGCTGGGAACCATTAGAAGAGGTAATAGGATTGTCAGCCAGCTTCCTTATGTTTGCATTGTTTCCTACTTTTCAGATATCAAGGATCAGTTTCCTAGACAATAATTTCCGACTGTCGGAGCTGTACCTGAACCACAATGAGCTGTGTGATATTACAGGTACAGCGTAATGCATTGTGTTCTGCCTTCACTTGTGTATAGTATAGTGTATAGTCATGCGTTTTGTTCTACGTTCTCCTCCTGTACATGTATACAGTGTCGTGCGATGTGTCCTACGTTCTCCTCCTGTACATGTATACAGTGTCGTGCGATGTGTCCTACGTTCTCCTCCTGTACATGTATACAGTGTCGTGCGATGTGTCCTACGTTCTCCTCCTGTACATGTATACAGTGTCGTGCAATGTGTCCTACGTTCTCCTCCTGTACATGTATACAGTGTCGTGCAATGTGTCCTACGTTCTCCTCCTGTATATGTATAGTGTCAGACAATTTCTAGTCAGATAGTTAATAAGTCAACACCAAAAGTTAGACATGCGTTAGTCAGACATTGATAAAAGTTATACATGCATTAGTTAGACAGTGACAAAAGTTAGACATACATTAGTTAGATATTGACAAAAGTTAGACATGTGTAAGTTAGACAGTGCCAAAAGTTAGACATGCATTAGTTAGACAATGATAAAAATTAGACATGCATTAGATAGACAGTGACAAAAGTTAGACATGCATTAGTTAGACAATGATAAAAATTAGACATGCATAAGTTAGACATTGCCAAAAAATCTTCTGCTGTGGGATAATCCTTCCTTCAGCCGGCCAATGTCTGGGACTTTCCCTCTGATTTCCCCTACGCTGTGTAGAACCGCGCTGGGTGTTAGGATGGATATACAGTACTAGGTGATTCATCGCGCCCTACGGGCGCTCTTCACACCGGCGTAAGGGGCTACGCCCCTTAATTTGTGAACATTTGTATTATTGAGAAATATGGTTAGAATTGTATGAAAGATGCCCTGTATTGCAGCTTCTGGCAGTGGGTGAGGGTCCAGCGTGGCAGCACAGGAGTACCGGACGGTGGCCCTGAGTCAGTGTCTCCTCCTACTGGGTGGGAGTTAGGGTGCATGAGAGCAGGAGGCTGGGATATGAGGCATGATAGGGGTATGTGGGCAACACAGCGTCAGCGATTACCCAGTGGTGGAAGTTACGGTTCAGGAGAGCAGGAAGCTGGGTAGTGATAGGGGTGTGTGGGCATACGGGGGACTAAAGAGGGTGGTGGACACTGTGCAGCTTCTGCCAGTGGGTGAGGGTCCAGCGTGGCAGCACAGAAATACAGGAGTCAGTGTCTCCTCCGACTGGGTGGGAGTTAGGGTGCATGAGAGCAGGAGGCTGGGCGGTAAAGCATGATAGGGGAATGTGGGCAACACAGGGTGAGCGGGTCTCCACTGGCGGAAGTTACGGGGCAGGAGAACAGGAGGCAGGGCAGTGTCCTCCCACATTGATGGCAAAAGTATTCAACATCGGCCATAAACCATCGATTATTTGAAAATCATTGATGGTCGATGGGCATCCCTAGAACTGGAGGAGGGTGGGGGACAGTATGCAGCTCCCGGCAGTGGGTGAGCGTCTCCTCCCACTGGGAGGGAGTGAGCGTGCATGAGAGCAGGAGGCTGTATAATAGTGGTATGTGGGCAAGACATTGATAAAAGTTGTGGCGCTGGTGCAGAGGGCAGTGGGGAAACCTGCAGTGCGGCAGCCAGGGCCGGATTTCCCACCTAGGGGCGGTACCTGCTTGTGGTGGTACAGGATCCCCCATTGTCACGGGGGTACGTGAAATGCGGGAGCGGGGGCCGCGGTGGTCCGCTGGGGGGTGGAATTGCCGGAAGGGGGTCTGGGGGGTCTGCAAATTGCGGGAGGGGGGGTGGTGTGTGGGGATCCGCGGTTAGCGGGAGGGGGCGGGGGTCCGCAAATCATGGGCGGGGGCGCGGGGGGGCTTGAATCGTGGTAAGGGGGGTCCGCAAATTGCGGGAGGGGGGTTGTCGGGGTTAGTGAATTGCGGGAGGGGGGGTTGCGGAGGTCCGTGAATTGCGGGAGGGGCGCATGGGGTGCCGTGAGTAAAGGGGGGGTGGTGCGGGGGTCCGTGAATCACGGGAGGGGTCATGAATCGCAGGAGGCGGTGGTCGTGGGGGGGCTGCGAATCGCAGGAGGGGGGTGTGGGGGGTTGCCGTGAATTGCATGAGGGGGGCGTGAATCAAGGGAGGGTGGGCGCAGGGGGGTGGTGCGGGGGTCCGTGAATCGCGGGAGGGGGCATGAATCGCGGGAGGGGGGGTCGTGGGGGGTTCCGAATCGCAGGAAGGGGGGTATGGGGGGTGCCGTGAATTGCGTGAGGGGGGCATGAATCGCGGGAGGGGGGGTCCCCGAATGTGTGAATTACGGGGCGGTCGCAAATCGCGAGAGGTGCCGAGGGGGCCGGCAAATCGCGGGAGGGGGGCGCTACGGGGGGTTTCGTGAATCGTGGGAGGGGGGGTCGTGGGGGGTTGCGAATCGCAGGAAGGGGGGTGTGGGGGTGCCGTGAATTGCGTGAGGGGGGCATGAATCGCGGGAGGTGGGGTCCCCGAATGTGTGAATTAGGGGGCGGTCGCAAATCGCGAGAAGTGCCGAGGGGGCCCGCAAATCGCGGGAGGGGGGCGCTACGGGGGGTTCCGTGAATCGCGGGAGGGGGCGGCGCGAATTGCGGGAGGGGGGTCGCAATCACAGTAGGGGGGGGTGCCGTGAATCACGGGAGGGGGGGTCGTGGGGGGCCCTTTTAATGCCGGGAGGGGGGGGTCCCGCGAATCGCGGGAGGGGAGGATGCAGGGGTCCTGCGAATCGCGGGAGGGGGCTCGCGGGAGGGAGGGGTCGCTGGGGTCCCGCGATTTGCGGGAGGGTCACGGGGGTCCCGCGTTTCGCGGGAGGGGGTGGTCGCGGAGATCCAGCGAATCGCGGGAGGGGGTGGTCGGGTCTGGGACGGATATTAGACAGCACTTACATCGACAGCCATTACATCGACACCATTAGTTCGACAGCTCAATAGGTCGACATGGTTTTAGGTCGACATACCATTAGGTCGACATGTCATTATGTCGACAGCTCATTAGGTCGACATGTTTTTAGGTCGACACTGCCATTAGGTCGACAGAGTCTATGTCGACAGTCAAAGGGTCGACATGGGTTTTTTCACTGTTTTTTGGCCGAAATGTCGACACAGTCGACATGGACACAGTTTGAAGTGTACCGCAGCCGCTCGCTATGCTTCGGGCACGGTGCCTCGCCGCGCTCGGCACACTATTTTATTCTCCCACCACGCCCTAGTGTGGATAGTAGGGCATGAAATACCGCCTGTCGGCACATGTCGGCTCAATAAACATTGAAAAAACCCATGTCGACCTTTTGACTGTCGACATAGACACTGTCGATCTAATGGCAGTGTCAACATAATGACATGTGGACCTAATGGTATGTCGACCTAAAACCATGTCGACCTATTGAGCTGTCAAACTAATGGTGTCGATGTAATGGCTGTCGATGTAAGTGCTGTCTAACAATAGTCCGGATACCGGGGTGGTCGCGGGGGTCCCGCGAATCGCGGGAGGGGGGGTTCGCGGGGTCCCCGCGAATCACGGGGGGGGGGTCGCGGGGGTCCCGCGACTCGCGGGAGGGTGGAAAGCGGGGGGGGGGGGGGGGGGTGCGGGGTCCCGCGAATGGCGGGAGGGGGGGTCGCGGGGGTCCCGTGAATCGCGGGAGGGGGGGTCGCGGGGGTCCCGTGAATCGCGGGAGGGGGGGTCGCGGCGGTCCCGCGAATCGCGGGAGGGGGGTCGCGGGGGTCCCGCGATTCGCGGGAGGGGGGAAAGCGGGGGTCCCGCGAATCGCGGGAGGGGGGAAAGCGGGGGTCCCGCGATTCGCGGGAGGGGGGCTCGCGGGGGTCCCGCGAATCGCGGGAGGGGGGGTCACGGGGGTTCCGCAAATCGCGGGAGGGGGGGTCACGGGGGTCCCGCGAATCGCGGGAGGGGGGTCGCGGGGGTCCCGTGATTCGCGGGAGGGGGGGTCGCGGGGGTCCCGCGAATGGCGGAAGGGGGGGTAGCGAGGGGTCCCGCGAATGGCGGGAGGGGGGTCGCGGGGGGGTCCCGCAAATCGCGGGAGGGGGGGGGTCGCGGGGGGTCCCGCGAATCGCGGGAGGGGGGTCGCGGGGGTCCTGGCAGAGGGTAGGGATGTGCAGGAGTAATGGTGAATGGTGGCTGTGGAGTAATGGTGGATGGTGGGCGTGTACTGTAGCCCTGGCTGGGCGGGGGGAGGTGATGTCAAGAGGGTGGAACGTCAGACACATGAAAGTGAAACTGTTTTACACAGGAACGTTCTCCACAGGGGTTGAGTGACAGATCTGGCTAAATATATAAGAGATGTGTTGGCGATTGCTGCTGCATTACGCTTTCACTTTGTTTTATATGAGGTCATCCCAAACTGGCAAATATTATCCCAATAACAAGGAGCAGCCGCTTCCTAAGGACCACATACAAATAGCAGCTAGATATAAAACCAATGGCATGAAAGTTCATCAAGGGACTAATTCAGACCCGATCGCTGCTATTCAAAGTCTGCGCAAGCATTTGTGCGAGGACAAACAACAACAAAAATCAGCGATAATCTAATTGCAATCCTCTCACAATTTGTGCGTGGCCACCGTCCTTTTCTGGGAATGTGGAAAACAATGCTTTTAGGGATGGCCAGCACCGGCTTCGATCAGCCTGTCGCAGTGTGTGGAGGGGTCAGTTCTACACATGCAAATCATTCAAAGACTTGCACGTGGCGGGATTTCACTGGGTGACGGCTATCTACTCGCAGGGCTCTGCAAATTCACAGAGCAGCGATCAGGTCTGAATGTCCCTACCCAACCCCCCCCAGTACAGTGTATTTAAGCAATAGTAAATGGACCTCTGCATTCCACTGCTGTGTCCATATGGACCTGTATTTCCTGGATAGGGGAGCTTAGCTTGGACTATATATTGTGGCATTGTGGCAGGGACAGCATACCTACACATGAATGTAATATGGAGGATCCAGTCCTGGTTTTAGAGCAACAGCAGCAGGAAAACTGATGTGATCAGGGTTGGGCTGATTAACAGCACCTGTTCTTTCCTGATATAAGTGTTTCCAGGGCAGAGGGTCAGGGCTCCTGATGGTGGTACAGCTGCACAGATGATAGGCAAGGGATGTGGGCTATGGTAGGGACCACTGGAACACTGTGAGGAGTTTGTACTATGCTGTGACACCTGTATGCTGCAATGCAGTAACCGTGCTTGACGAAGGCTGATTCCCTGGTATGCTGTTAACCTGCTACAAAATAAAGACCAAGATTTCATCTTATCCAGTGTATGTGATTCCTTGTTACAATATGTGGAGAACATCCTTCTGACTCGTCTTACATTTCTTAGTTTCACTCTTTAGCGACCAATAGACTGTTATAACTGCTACTGGTAATCTCTGCATGTTTCTTAATTACAGGTTCCCTTAAGCATTTAACCTCATTGCATACCCTGATGCTGAATGGCAATCATCTCACAAAGTTGCAGGAGACTGTGAAGGAACTGAAGGGAATGATTAACCTCCGTAGTCTTAGTAACCATTGAGCTCTTTCACCAGCCTACCCTGTAGTCGTCTATCTAATAAATCTACTGATAAACTAAAGACGTGATCCTGCCGAGAGCGCCAATTTCTCACATTACTTAGTCTACTGCAGGCATGTCCAACCTTGGCCCTCCAGCTGTTGTGAAACTGCAAGTTCCATCATGCCGTGCCACAGTTTTGCTATTAGGGAATGCTAAAACTATTGCAAGGCATGCTGGGATGTGTAGTTTCCCAACAGCTGGAGGGCCAAGGTTGGACATGCCTGGACTACTGGAATCATGTCTAGGATTTGAGTGCCTTCTTGCTTTCTATCCTGGACTGTATAGGAAACTCCTTCCAGACTCCCGCGAGAGTAAGACACCTTCCTGGTATTGCTGTAAATCACATGGTTATGGCCCAGGTGGCTTTTATTTCTATATGTTACAGATGTGTCCTTGTACATCTCGCCCTTTTAGTCATGCTATGCTGTCACTCGATAGCATGGTTGTCTTTTTTTTTGTAACTTGAAACTTGCAAAATAGAGCGAATAGGACACACAAGCAGCTTCTGCTGATTAAAAATAATTACATGTGCAATTCCTATATCAAAATCCCATGTTATAATGTTTTCCAGGAAAACACTGTAACATATCGGGGGTTATTCACACCAGATCTAATTTGCAGAGCCCTGTGAACAGATAGCCACTGCCTCGCCAGAGCAAAAGGCCTGCAAAAATATCCCAGGCCAGTGAGTAGCTGCAAATCCATTCACAACTCACTCACCAGATTTCCCCAGTGTGTGCAGTCTGTGACGCGCACAAACTTCCTGTCAATCAACTTGCGTATGAACATAAATAAAGATGCAGGAAATTACCGTAGGATGGCCTTGCGCATGCGTATTAGGAACCGTATGCATGTGCAGTCATTCGATAATTGGTCAGGCTGTGAATTTACAGCTGTGTGATCAGGTCTGAATAACCCCCATTTTTTTTAATCAGCAGAAGCTGCTTGTGCGTTCTATTCACTTAATTTTGCTGATTAGCTTAATGGGGTGGAAAAAGTTGTAGAAAAGACGCCCACAGAGATCACACGTTATGTATAACGCGACTTGCATGGAGGATAGATTTGGACACATCTGTAGTTTATTTATAGTAATGCCTAACATTCATGTTCAGTTGTTCCTTCTGCATTTAGATGTTTTAACAACCCCCCCCCCCCCATAGCTTTGTACCCGCTTCATTCTTCAATACCATTTAAGTCAGTGTTTTTCAACCCCTGTGCCGTGGCACACTAGTGTGCCTTGAGCTGTTCTCAGGTGTGCCCCCAGATCTAGAGATGCCCAACCCATTTTACAGCCACCACCAGTTCAACAGTTATTTACTGGTCTCTTCTTTTCATGTAAAGGTCCAATGTATTTTTTTTTTCCTGTGGGGGCCAATGTGTTTTGCCCTGTGGGGATCTCATGGTGTGCCTTGGGAATTTTAAAATCTTATTTAGTGTGCCGCAAGCTAAAAAGGTTGAAAATCACTGGTCTAAGTCAACTGTTCTTTAATCACGGCACCCCCAGAGAATGAGATTTTTTTTTTTCATGGCGCCACTTAAAGTTTTGCATTGAAAAAGTCAGAATTTTTTTAAATAAATTGTGTTTATATCTCAACCTTACGGTCAGTTATATGTAATGGACATGATTCACTTCTATTCCTCTACAATTTGCCTATTAATTTGGCCATAAACAACTTCGGGGTAGATTTATTAAGCTCTGTGAAGTGATAAAGTGTCTGGTTTTTATCACCGGCCAATCAGTTCCTACCTGTCATTTTTCAAACAAAGCCTGTAACTTCACAGGTAGGAGCTGATTGGCCGGTGATAAAAACCAGACAGTTTATTACTTCACCGAGCTTAATAAATCTGCCCCTTGATTTGGTCCTGGACCACCAACCCAGGGCACCCCTGCAAGTCCCCCAAGGCACCCCAGGATGCCACGGCACACAGGGGTAGATGTATGAAGCAGTGATAAAGTGCCTGGTACTTTATCACCGGCCAATCAGCTTCTAACTTTTCCTTTTTAAACCCAGCCTGTAACTTAACAGGCAGGAGCTGATTGGCCGGTGATAATGCACCAGGCACTTTATCACTTCTCCTCCCTTATCACTGCTTCATACATCTACCCCTGTGTGCACAGTTTGGGAACCACTGGCCTATTACAATGATCATTAATAATTTGCATTGGTTCTGGACCACCAACCCGAGGCACCCCAGGGTGCCACTGCACACAGTTTGGGGAACCACTGTACTAAGCCACGGAGAGTGATAAAGTTGAAAGTGATTAAGTATCAATCAGATCTTAACTGTCATATATATGGCAGTTAGGATCTGATTGGCTGGTACTTTAGGGCGATTCAGACCTGTTGACACAGGTCCAAATTCGGCCCCATCCCCAGCGGTTGCAGGGGTCCACCCTGCGTTTTATGGTCGTGTCCATGAAAACGGTGGGCGGGCCCATAAAAACGCTGGGCGGGCCCCTGAGAACGCAGGCGTGCCCATGCCTGCTCTGGAAATGCAGATGACATCACTTGCCAATGCTTAGTACATCTCCCCCTTAATGCCTCAGTGATGTCACTTGTTCTTGATGAATAGACCTGTAATAAGAAGATTCCCATTATAAATCTTTGTGCATTCTCTTTGCATTTTACCCTGAAGCCTTTCCTCTATCTGTCTGTGCAGACTTATTCCATAACCCGCTGGAGCAGGACGTAGGTTACCGCCCGTACGTCATACACCACCTCCCTTCAGTACAGATTCTCGATCGCCAACGTAAGTGCCCCATCATCTCTCCATTTCCAGCTACACTGAAAGGAAAAGGTTTTTGCTAGATGTAAATCTGCACAGCGAGATGAAACCCACTCGAGCCCTGAACTGAAGCAGATTCCCTGCTCTTGATTGACATTTTTCTGCCATTGCTGCAGTTTTGTGAAGTCGGTGACACAGCCAGGGCAGCCGAGAGGAATGCCGGGCCCCGGTAAACATTTGGGGGCGTGGCCTAAGTGTGTGTTGTGGGAACCTCCCACACTTAGGCCACGCCCCCAAAATGTTTAGAGGAGGGTGAAAGAAAACTCTAAAAACTGTAATCTCAGAAGCAGCACACACCTACAGCATGTGCTGTGCTGACTGCAGGCTCAACATGACCTCTCACGCTGTCAGTGAGACACTCATGCTGAGACTGCTGTCAGCACAGCACATGCTGTAGAAGTGTGTGCTACTGTTGCTACCTGGGAGGGATGGAGGGGGAAGGGAGGGGTCATACCAGGGCCCCTGTGGGGCCCCTTCAGCAAGTGTGGGCCCGGGTAATTAGTACCCGCTCCCCCCCTCTCTCGGCTCCCCTGGACACAGCCCAGACGCATCATGCTGGATCTGCACAATTACAATGAACGTGTTGAATCGCTGGAGCTGGTTTGTGTTGTTTAACCTTGTGTGGCACAGGAATTTACATCTGCCTCTCTGTATTAGCCCAGTGTACAGTCCCTGCCCGTCACGGGGGAACACTGAGGGTGCTCTGCGCAATAACAGCATTGCCAAAATGCTCTGCAAATCCGGTATCCTTTTAGAACCACAGAGAGAAAAGTCGAACAAAACATATTTAACACAAAGTAGGATTCTTGTCACTAATATGAATGGCAGAATTGGTTTTATTGGGTGTGGAATGTCAACAGTCGTAACGTCAACATGAGAATGTCGATGATTTTGACATTGATGAAATGTCAACATGATAGAATGTTGTTATCATCACTGGTGACCCACCAGTGACTCTTATGCTCCTGGTGGCTTCATCGGCAGCCTCATAGTCATGTGACTGTCAATTCTGGTGAGTACGCTGAGCCACCCCTTACCTCCCCTTAGGGCAGATGATAAGTCAGTGATGGCTAACCTTGACACTCCAGCTTTTGTTGAACTACACATCCCAGCATGCCCTGCATCAGTTTTGTCATGGCCATATAGCAAAACTGTAGCAGGGCATGCTGGGATGTGTAGTTCAACCACAGCTGGAGTGTCAAGGTTAGCCATCACTGTGCTAGGTCCAAGTGGGGAGGGGAGGGTTTGGGTAAGGGGCGGGGCAAGGTCCTTTTTGATCATGTGGATCTAGACCAGGCATGGCAAAACTGTGGCCCTGCAGCTGTTGTGAAACTATACATCCCAGCATGCCATAGTTTTAGCAATCCCTCATAGCAAAACTGTGGCAAGGCATGATGGGACTTGTAGTTTCCCAACAGCTGGAGGGCCATCGTTTGGCCATACCTGATCTAGACACCACCTTCCCTTCAGTGCAGCGGGTCTGGTACACCTGTGGTTCTCCTGCTATTGTTACGGTATAAGTCCCAGCGAACCTTCCCACCAATAAGCTGGTAGGGCATGCCAATATTAATATTGTTGTCCTTATGACTGTATCAGGGGTAAATTTAATAAAGGTTCTAAAAAAATAACAGAGGTGATATTGCCCATAGCAACCAGATACCGTGTATCATTTCTATGGGCAACATCACTTTACAAAATTATTTTTGAACCTTTAGTACATTTACTCCTGCAGTTTGATTGGACTGTGGTTCATGAATGATAATGAAGTGCAATAATACCAGATTATTATCTCTCTTGCCGCAGATGTGAAACAGAAGGAAAGAGAAGACGCGTATAAGCTCTTTAACCTAGAGAGAACAGCGGTGGTGCAGTCTCTGGGCTTCGGCAGAAGGACGTACTCTGTCCTCAGTACTAGACCCAGCGCACAGAGCTCCGCAGCCCGATACTCATCTACTCTACAACGTGAGTCTGTGGGGATGTAGTGAGGTGGGAGGCAGACGCTGGTTATTATATATATACACATACTCTGTCCTCAGTACTAGACCCAGCGCACAGAGCTCCGCAGCCCGACACTCATCTACTCTACAACGTGAGTCTGTGGGGATGTAGTGAGGTGGGAGGCAGACGCTGGTTATTATATATATACACATACTCTGTCCTCAGTACTAGACCCAGCGCACAGAGCTCCGCAGCCCGATGCTCATCTACTCTACAACGTGAGTCTGTGGGGATGTAGTGAGGTGGGAGGCAGACGCTGGTTATTATATATACACCTACTCTGTCCTCAGTACTAGACCCAGCGCACAGAGCTCCGCAGCCCGACACTCATCTACTCTACAACGTGAGTCTGTGGGGATGTAATGAGGTGGGAGGCAGATGCTGGTTATTATATATATATATATATACACGTACTCTGTCCTCAGTACTAGACCCAGCGCACAGAGCTCCGCAGCCCGATGCTCATCTACAACGTGAGTCTGTGGGGATGTAGTGAGGTGGGAGGCAGAAGCTGGTTATTATATACACACATACTCTGTCCTCAGTACTAGACCCAGCGCACAGAGCTCCGCAGCCCGACCCTCATCTACTCTACAACGTGAGTCTGTGGGGATGTAGTGAGGTGGGAGGCAGACGCTGGTTATTATATATACCCACGTGCTCTGTCCTCAGTACTAGACCCAGCGCACAGAGCTCCGCAGCCCGACACTCATCTACTCTACAACGTGAGTCTGTGGGGATGTATTGAGGTGGGAGGCAGACGCTGGTTATTATATATACCCACGTGCTCTGTCCTCAGTACTAGACCCAGCGCACAGAGCTCCGCAGCCCGACACTCATCTACTCTACAACGTGAGTCTGTGGGGATGTAGTGAGGTGGGAGGCAGACGCTGGTTATTATATATACACACGTACTCTGTCCTCAGTACTAGACCCAGCGCACAGAGCTCCGCAGCCCGACACTCATCTACTCTACAACGTGAGTCTGTGGGGATGTAGTGAGGTGGGAGGCAGACGCTGGTTATTATATATACACACGTACTCTGTCCTCAGTACTAGACCCAGCGCACAGAGCTCCGCAGCCCGATACTCATCTACTCTACAACGTGAGTCTGTGGGGATGTAGTGAGGTGGGAGGCAGACGCTGGTTATTATATATACACACGTACTCTGTCCTCAGTACTAGACCCAGCGCACAGAGCTCCGCAGCCCGACACTCATCTACTCTACAACGTGAGTCTGTGGGGATGTAGTGAGGTGGGAGGCAGACGCTGGTTATTATATATACACACGTGCTCTGTCCTCAGTACTAGACCCAGCGCACAGAGCTCCGCAGCCCGACACTCATCTACTCTACAACGTGAGTCTGTGGGGATGTAGTGAGGAGGTGGGAGGCAGACGCTGGTTATTATATATACACACGTACTCTGTCCTCAGTACTAGACCCAGCGCACAGAGCTCCGCAGCCTGATGCTCATCTACTCTAACTCGCAGTTACCAGGGTGACACGGACTTTACTCACACTGCAATGTTCCACAGTTTGGGCTGTATATACCCACGTGCTCTGTCCTCAGTACTAGACCCAGCGCACAGAGCTCCGCAGCCCGACACTCATCTACTCTACAACGTGAGTCTGTGGGGATGTAGTGAGGTGGGAGGCAGGTGCTGGTTATTATATATATATATATATATATACACACACGTACTCTGTCCTCAGTACTAGACCCAGCGCACAGAGCTCCGCAGCCCGACACTCATCTACTCTACAACGTGAGTCTGTGGGGATGTAGTGAGGTGGGAGGCAGACGCTGGTTATTATATATACACACGTACTCTGTCCTCAGTACTAGACCCAGCGCACAGAGCTCCGCAGCCCGACACTCATCTACTCTACAACGTGAGTCTGTGGGGATGTAGTGAGGTGGGAGGCAGACGCTGGTTATTATATATACACACGTACTCTGTCCTCAGTACTAGACCCAGCGCACAGAGCTCCGCAGCCCGATACTCATCTACTCTACAACGTGAGTCTGTGGGGATGTAGTGAGGTGGGAGGCAGACGCTGGTTATTATATATACACACGTACTCTGTCCTCAGTACTAGACCCAGCGCACAGAGCTCCGCAGCCCGACACTCATCTACTCTACAACGTGAGTCTGTGGGGATGTAGTGAGGTGGGAGGCAGACGCTGGTTATTATATATACACACGTGCTCTGTCCTCAGTACTAGACCCAGCGCACAGAGCTCCGCAGCCCGACACTCATCTACTCTACAACGTGAGTCTGTGGGGATGTAGTGAGGAGGTGGGAGGCAGACGCTGGTTATTATATATACACACGTACTCTGTCCTCAGTACTAGACCCAGCGCACAGAGCTCCGCAGCCTGATGCTCATCTACTCTAACTCGCAGTTACCAGGGTGACACGGACTTTACTCACACTGCAATGTTCCACGGTTTGGGCTGTATCTCTGCTGCAGCACATAACATTATGCAGATAATTATTTGGGCACTTGGCAGCATCATACTCTAGTACTTTACATCCCTTTATTGGCAGCATTTATCACACATTGTCCTAGATTAACTACAGAAAACAACAGCAAAGCTACAGACTGTTGTGTTTTACCTACTGATAATAAATCCAGAAATCTTGTTATTGTGAACCGGAGATATGAGAGTAAACCCTTCGCTTAATTGCAGGAGATCGGGCTATGACATGCAAGACCAGCAGGTATGTACTAACCGAATCTGTGTGTTTCGGTGTCACTTAAGGGTTCTAGAAATGTTCGATCTACTGACCAGAACATCCATGGTAAATTGCTCTGTATGTAGGCCTACACACACAGCGATTTTGGGTCATTTTCTAAGCGATCTGACTACATCAATTAGAAAATGACCCAAAATCGCTCAGTGTGTAGGGGCCCATAGAGATGACGATGCTTGTTGCTATCGCCCGTGTAGATTGCATGCAGAATAAATCTAGTCAGATCACTCAGCACACATCGCTGGTACAGCACTGTATGCGGAGCGATCTAGCATCGCCCAGATTGCTGGCACATATCGCTCCGTGTGTAGGCCCTGTAACTTTGATCTGTGGTCAGCTGGGGATGCAGTCAATTTAACAACAGTCAAAATACAGACCATCAAAATACCGACATTTAATATGTCAGCATGTCAAAAAGTTGACCAGCGTTTTTCATGAATTTTTTCTTACAAATGGCAAAATGGCATAGAATTGGCTTCTAATAGTGTGCCAAGCGCTGCAAGGCACCGTGCCCGAAGCATCACGAGCGCAGCGAGCCCTGCGAGAGGATGCAGTACACTTGTCCATGTTGACCTATGTCAATATAGACGCACACAAAAAAAAAAAAATCGACAACTTTTTGACAGTTTAGGGATTTTGGGGGATATTCAATCTCCTGCAGCCATCTCCCGACAGGGGGGAGATGGCTGCAGTCGGGCTCGTTCTGACGAGAACTTCCGGGAATTGATGAGGTCCCGGGCGCAGCTCGCCGATTCCCGGCCACGCCCCCTCCTCATCCCGCGGCAGGCGGGACATTGAATCCTGCCTGCGATTTGTCGGTTAAGCAGAGCGAGAACAGGACAGGGTCGCGGCTGTCGGGCCAGCTCAACAGCCGTGACCTGACCCAGCATTGAATACCCCCTATGACTGTCTGCCAATGGTTGCCAGTATTTTGAATGTCGAGAAATCCTAGTGAACACATCAGTCGGTCCCTGCTCATAGCTCATGCAGAATTCAAGCAGGACTAATTGTTCCTTAAAGAGAGATATGGTCATTATGTAGACTATTATGGTCAAGATAAATTAGGTCGACGCAATGTCCCATACCCCTTATGAGGTGAATGCAGAAGCTGGAACAGACTGCAGATAATGTAAAATAATAAATATATGTGTACTTTTTATTGCAAACATTTGGCCCCTACTCACCAATGTTTTTTTATTTGATTTTTATAGCACGGATTTGAATACTTTCGAAGATAAAGTTTTACTTCGTTCCTACCAAAGATCCGTTATGCAGTTCACACTCCTAGATTGGAGAACAGTTCCTCCATTAAAACATCAACGCACCAATGAGCAGCCCAAGGAACTGCCTAAATTAATAACGGTTGTGTTTCGGTAATAATGTTGAGCAGAAAGAGGCGAGCCCAGAGATGTTGAGCCAAAATTCCTCCCTTCCCGGCATTACAAGCATCAATATCCATTGTGTCTCTTCTCTTTCTGTTACACTGAAGTTATGTGCTGTTTGGAACTACAAGTCCCAGTATGCAATGCCAGCCAGAAGGGTTAAACATGCTCACATAACCCCTACATCCACTGTGTGCTCAGCCAATAAATCTTTCAAGTCAGAAAATATTTTATTATATAAACTGTCAGAACGAGACACAAAAAGCAATAAAAGAACAGCAGTCTGAAACGGAACGGGTATTATAATCCAGAGCTGGTGGAGACAGGTTTCACACACGTCAGTTACTGGGAGCAGGGACGATAAACAGGACGCAGCTTGGAAGACTGACCACAGTCCATCTGGATTTAACAGAAAAACATTTGCGTAACCTGTACTCGGGATTTACATGTTTTTAGTTGTGTGACCTAAAACCCACTTGTTTACTTCAACCTTCCTTGGTTTAAGCGTCATTGTCTGGGCTGGCGGACGCCGTGCAGGAACCTCAGCGGATCAAGAATGTATTTTTCTTACGATTACAAAATAAAGTTAGGATAAATGGAAAACTTGGGAAGGGCTGAGGAGCAAGGAAAACATCCGTCTCTGACCATTGGGAATTAGTAAATTTGAGAAATTCAGCTAACCGACAAATGAAAATCACTACGGTGGGCTATAGAAAGAAGCTTGGTGGTTACCGTCTCCCTTAGTTTGTTTCTTCAGGCTGATATTAATGATTATTTTGCACGGTACCATAGAACTTCCATGGTAATGAGACACACAGCTCAGTGTCCCCCTCTGCCATAGCGTACAAGAGCTGAGATATGATGTTCCTGTGTGTGCGACCCTGTATCTATAAAGTGTACCTACCTCTTCATATAGATTAATGCATACATTACCACTTCTGTGAAATACAGATAGAGTGAGTGCATAAAGCAGGGATGGGGAACCTTCTAGCCCTCCAGCTGTTGAACTACACATCCCAGCATGCCCTGCTACAATTTTGCTATTTGGCCATGCTAAAACTGTTGCAGGGCATGCTGGGAGGTGTAGCTCAACAACAGCTGGAGGGCCGAAGGTTCCCCATCCCTGGCATAAAGAAATCTCTCTACACAATACGGTCAGTGATGGCCGTTTATGGGTTAAGTTGGAAATAGTGTGAAAACCTGGGGCCACAAACCTTTACAGCTGGCTTGGACAACCCTTGGACCCCCTTTTGCTGTAGAACTACAAGTCCCATCATGTCTTTCAAAGTTCCTGCTGACAGGGCATTCTGGGATTTTGAGTTCCATGGCATCTGGAAAGCGACAGGCTGCTTCCGTTAGAGGGGAGCAGTGATCGGGGGCTCATTCTTCCGATGCATTGTGTGTGGGTGACTGGTTTGTGTCTGTTGGTGGGGAGGTTGCAGGCTTCTCTGTCACGTCGCCACCTTCTGTGGATACCGGGGTCTCTCTTTCATTGGACGCTTCAGTTTCCCTCTCCTCCAGCGCCTCACTCCTCTCACCTGGTGCAGCGGCTTGTGCCTCTGTAAAGGAGAATAGATTGTCTGTAAGGGTTGTTATGTCTCTATGTATGCTGCAGCTTACAGGGGCAGATATCTTGTACACATGATGGGACGAGGCCAATATGTAGAACACTACAGGAAGCAGTGATATCATTAAGGCACCACTTCCATGATGGGGTCAATCCTGAGCCATAGCTGCCTCTTCTGCGTGTGTACAAAGCAAACTGCTCCACTAGGCTCCATCAGACGTCTATGGTGACAGCGGTTACCGATGGACTTTACAACCACTTGATGACTGGGCTGAGATGTTCCTCAATGGTCACTGGACACACAGAACCAGATGCATGAATTCCCCAGTATGCAAAGCTATACGCATCTCTGCAGCTTCAGCGCCCCTATCTGTTACAGGCTCCGGCAGTGAAAGGTTAGGGTTAGGCACAGGCGGCAGAGGGCTAGGTGATGCCGTTACATTTCCATTTAAGCCTGAGCCCTCCCATAACCTAACCAAACCCTCCACTACCGCATTCTCAATGTTCCCCTCCCATAGCCTAACCCTTCCCCCTAGTGCCTGACTCTCCCGTAGCTGAACAGTAAACCTCCGCTGCAGTAGCCTCACCGATCTATTCCTTCCCATAGCCTAACCCTGACTCTCCACGGCAGGGGCCTAAGACTAACTCTCCACTGCAGGAGCCTAACTGGTACTTGTGTACTAGCACGGCGCCCACGATAATTAGTCGTACGATTTTTTATCACATTGCATGCCGATGGCATGCGATGCAATTTTGACCCATATACGATATTAAATTGTATAAGCACCGTAATGGGTGCTTACAATGCTTAAATTCACCCCCACGCCACCCCCCAAGTATAAACTTGAACCCGAAGCGTGGCGAGTGCGAGTCCGCGAGGGGCAGCGGTACGCGTCCTACGACCTTTTCATACCCCTACTATCCACGTCGGCGTGGCGTTGATTTTATAAAGTGTGGCGAGCGCAGCGAGCGGACCCGGACACCTGTGAAGCCCGCGAGGGGACGCGGATACCTGTGAAGGTATCCGCGTCCCCGCGCGGGGCTCCTGCACTCGCCACACTTTATAAAATCAATACCACGCCGTCGTGGATAGTGGTAGTATGAAAAGGTCGTAGGACGCGTACCTCTGCGCTCGCCACGCTTCGGGTTCACGTTTATACTTGGGGGGTAGTGTGGGGGTGCATTTAAGCATTGTAAGCACCCATTAGGGTGCTTATACAATTTATAATCACATCCCATCGCATTGTATGCCATGTACAATGGCATACAATTTTAAAATTGTATGCCATTGTAGAACACCGGCCGATATCGCATGCGATATGGTCTGCGATGCGATGGGCGCCGTGCTACTACACAAGTACCGCCTAACTCTCCACTGCCATATCCTAACCCTAACTCTCCACTACCGTATCCTAACCCTAACTCTCCACTGCCGTATCCTAACCCTAACTCTCCACTGCCGTATCCTAACCCTAACTCTCCACTGCCGTATCCTAACCCTAACTCTCCACTGCAAGAGCCTAACCCTAACTGTCCACTGCAGGAGCCTAACCCTAACTCTCCACTGCAGGAGCCTAACCCTCCACTGCCGTATCCTAACCCTAACTCTCCACTGCCGTATCCTAACCCTAACTCTCCACTGCCGTATCCTAACCCTAACTCTCCACTGCAGGAGCCTAACCCTAACTCTCCACTGCAGGCGCCTAACCCTAACTCTCCACTGCAGGCGCCTAACCCTAACTCTCCACTGCAGGAGCCTAACCCTAACTCTCCAATGCAGGCGCCTAACCCTAACTCTCCAATGCAGGCGCCTAACCCTAACTCTCCAGTGCAGGCACCTAACCCTAACGCTCCACTGCCGGAGAGTAACTCTCCACTGTCATAGCTTAACCTATCCCTTTCTTCCCATAACCTAACCCTACTACTCCTGTAGCCTAACTCTAACCTTTCACCCTTTCACTGCTGCAGGCTAACAGTAACCTTCACCTCTAGTAGCCTGACCCCCCCCCCCCCCCCTCCTGCAGCCTCACCCTCTACCTAGCAACTTGCCCTACCTGCTTAAACCTACCACAAGGGACTAACCCTAGACCTCCACTCCCTGCAGAATGCCGACATATCACATGCTAACATGGCATCATTATGCAGATGTCAACATGTTCCGTGTCATCAGACCTGTAGTGTTGACATGAGTACTACATTCTGTTTTCAATAATGCACCGGCGTTATTATTGTATTAACATTCTATGAATCCCTGAAAAGAAATTAATTATCAAGTGATGGCAAGTTCACGGTGACATTCTAAATGAAGTCGTCCCCTCTGTATTCATCACTATGGAAACGGACAATTAGTAGGACAGGCCCAGCTACAGTATACAGCTCCATCTGGCATTCCCGGCGGAGAGAGAGCGACATTACACTGGGATATACAATGTGGCTGTGATTAACTTTCCCCAGTCACAGCGGTCTGTAGCTCGTTAGCAGAATGCCACTAACGACACAGGGAGAAGATTCAGCCTACAAATAAAGTGCTAAAATAGATCAAAACTTTTTAGATATTTTACCAGCCATGTGGACTTTTGATTGTAAATGGTAACGTGCAACAAGCAAAAAAAACCTACATGTTAGTAGATGATGTGGCCAGGACGCCGGCATACCAACTGCCGACAGGACACCAGCGACCGAACTTCAAAAATAGATCAGGACGTGGACACCGAAACACAGCTAGCATTCCAAACGTAAATATGCCATTGCGGATCGGGGTCTGGCAGTGGGTTACGATGGTTAGGCACTAGTGGGGACAGTTAGGGTGTAAGGATTAGGCCTGTAGGGGAGAGGATTCGTTACGGTATAGATGATATACGATGTCTAGATTGACAGTCACTAAGTCAACCACTAACAGTTGACAGTGACAGAATGTCGACACAAACTTGACATAAATAAGTATGACTGAGTTTTTCCCGTCTTTGGGTGTATGTTGCCATGGGCACCGCGTCCCCTCACACGGCGAGTGCGTCGGGCACGGTGCCCCGCTGTAAAAAAACTCATCTCGACCTTAAGCTTGAGTCGATCATTCTTAGGTGTCAACTTAGTCATTGACGACCACTAGTGGTGGGCCTAGTGACTGTCTGCCTAGACATTGTCATCCCAGGGACCGCATACAGAGAGGGTTACGGTAAGGAATGAGTTCCTGTCATATTCTCCACATTGAGATGCTGGGTCGGACTTTGGACTGCCGTCATCCTGACTGTTGGGATATGGTATGTATATCATATGTGATCCAGAGGGCGAATGCAAAGTCATATCCTCAGGTGTAATGCCTCTTTCCTATGTACACTACACAGAAAAGGCATCATCAGCAGGAGTCACCTCTGTGCCCACATTACAAAATCACCTTTTATTCCTGCATTATGTGTTACGGATTTGTATTGGAGGCACAGATCCAATAATGAACTTTCCGCATCCAGAAGAACCCGCAGCAGCACGCAGACATTTGCGGAAGGAAAGCTTTCAGAGGGAACACAAATACCCACTGCTGCGCATCCCTGCAGGACCACAATGCTGCCGGTTGCATTTACACTGCACATTGCCGGGTAATCTAGAACAAAGGCCGGATTACAGCTGGTCTCCATTCCCAGCTATTCAAATGGAAGGCATGAAACTGCACAATGGCTTCTCCCGCTAAGTAGCGATCACACAATCATGTTCTTCCACTTCTTCCCGGTGTGGGAACAATCTAGAGGTGTATAAGAGGAATCGGAGGGGGAGTAGCGGACGCTCGCTCCTCTGGCTGGTCTGCATGGAAATGTAATCACCCAGCAGATCTCTGTTCTGATACAAGGGGTGTACAGTAGGAGCCGCCAGATTAACCCTTGCAGTTGCTATAGCTATTGAAGGCGGAGCTACACTATATGAACCTTATTTGGCCACACCTGGTAATGATTGAATTCAGGTGTTCCAATCAGACCCAAATGCAGCCTGCATTTGCTAACAACTGTGATACAAAATGGGTCATTCTGAAAAGCTCAGTGACTAAGCGTGGTACTGTGATGGGATAGGAGGCCACCTTTTGTGTGGTACCGGGATGGGAGGCCACCTTTTGTGTGGTACCGTAATGAGATACCACCTTTTGTGTGGTACCGTCATGGGATACCACCTTTTGTGTGGTACCGTCATGGGATGCCACCTTTTGTGTGGTACCGGGATGGGAGGCCACCTTTTGTGTGGTACCGGGATGGGATACCACCTTTTGTGTGGTACCGGGATGGGAGGCCACCTTTTGTGTGGTACCGGGATGGGAGGCCACCTTTTGTGTGGTACCGGGATGGGAGGCCACCTTTTGTGTGGTACCGGGATGGGAGGCCACCTTTTGTGTGGTACCGGGATGGGAGGCCACCTTTTGTGTGGTACCGGGATGGGAGGCCACCTTTTGTGTGGTACCGGGATGGGAGGCCACCTTTTGTGTGGTACCGAGATGGGAGGCCACCTTTTGTGTGGTACCGGGATAGGAGGCCACCTTTTTTTGTGGTACCGGGATGGGAGGCCACCTTTTGTGTGGTACCGTAATGGGATACCACCTTTTGTGTGGTACCGTAATGGGATACCACCTTTTGTGTGGTACCGTGATAGGATGCCACCTTTTGTGTGGTACCGGGATGGGAGGCCACCTTTTGTGTGGTACTGTGATAGGATGCCACCTTTTGTGTGGTACTGTGATAGGATGCCACCTTTTGTGTGGTACCGGGATGGGAGGCCACCTTTTGTGTGGTACCGTGATGGGATGCCACCTTTTGTGTGGTACTGTGATAGGATGCCACCTTTTGTGTGGTACCGGGATGGGAGGCCACCTTTTGTGTGGTACTGTGATAGGATGCCACCTTTTGTGTGGTACTGTGATAGGATGCCACCTTTTGTGTGGTACCGGGATGGGAGGCCACCTTTTGTGCGGTACCGGGATGGGAGGCCACCTTTTGTGTGGTACCGGGATGGGAGGCCACCTTTTGTGTGGTACCGTGATGGGATGCCACCTTTAGAATAACACTGGTAAATCTCCAGTAGGAGACGAACAGTTAATTCAGTGGTGCCCAAACTTTTTTGGATCAAAGTGCCCTATAGTATCAGAATTGAGAAATTAAAAAAAAAAAAAATTAAATAAATTGTGTTGAGATGTCATCTTAATGCTTAACTATGTAGGAAGGGACAATATTCGCTTCTGTCAACATATTTTATGAATGTCAGCCACAAGCACTGGTTTTGCCATAACTACAAACTCCACACAGAGAATTCAGGTTGGATTTAATGTGATCAACTACCTGCATCACCTCAAAGTATGACTCAGCATGTGTTTATATAATATCTAAGTAGTGTGAATGGAGAAATGCGTGACATTCACTTCACTTTGTGAGAATTTATATATGGAAATGAATAAGAATTTGGATCTGCCACAATTCTAAAAACGGAATTCTGGTTCCCCTTTAGGTGCAGCGCCATATTTCCTGGGCACCAGAGAAGAGTTGGCGCATCTAACATATTATGTACTTTATCAATTCAGAAAAAAAAAACTACAAGCATGGGAGAACTTGTCTTGTCATCTGACCGACCCGCTGCCACAGCCCACAGGATGCGAAGGGGCGCTGCAATAACGTCAGTAAGCTACATGACAAACCACTGACCTTTGGCGGATATTTTTTCCTGCTTCCTCTTCTCTCTGGCCGCTTCGTGTTCCTGCTTCTCCCTCTTCTCTTTCAGCATCTTACAGACTTTCTTGTGTGTGAACCAGTGCAGCTTCTGACAGTTCTGGTCACAGTAGACCGCCTGAAAGAGAGAAACGCGTGTGCACCCATGAAATGTTACAGGACATTTCTGTAAGTGTTTCATTGAAGCTATAATGTTCTATATAGATGCAAAACCCTCTTTCCTGCGAGTGATGTGCACTACCAGGGACAAAGTGTAATCCGAACCTCTAGCGAGGAAGTAACGCGTTCCGTATGTGCATGGATCACACTTGCGGATCAGTAACATGTAGCAGTGGCATCCTCTTCATTCACTTATTGCTATATTTGGGAGCAAGAACCAAAAAGAACATTTTTTCTTAACGCCACGTCTGAAAACTGGGTTGAGAGAACTGTAATCAAAACTGTTCTACACATCCCAAAGCTGCGGCCTGGAACGGTCGTTAGCCCTAATTGGGAGTACGTGGTAATTTGTATTGATTCTCCCTGTAACTGTACACAAAGCAGTTAGCGTTTAATGAGATTGTAACTGCTACAGTGTATGAGATGGATACTTATGCTGGCGCTGGGCCAACGCAGGGAACACTCACCAACTTGCAGACAGAGCAGCGCTTATCTGCCCCCTTCTCCCCACAGGTGGTACAGAACTCCGCATCCACAAAGCCAACCTGCCCCGTAATGGCCTGCGTGAGGATGGAGAGCGCTGTGGGGTCGGAACCCTGAAACGACAGACAACCAGTACAATGAAAGGATGACAAACAAGGTCAATATACCGGGTCAGTGACAACACACAGGGGCGGGGCAACGGTGCATTGTCAAGGGGAGGGGGGGGAGGCAGCATTTGGAGTTGACAGTGCTGCCTCCTCCATACTTTGAATGGGAACCGGGTTGCTCGACCCAGGTTACCCGTTCACACCGCACCATAACCCAGGACGATCCCGGGAGCAACCCAGGTAGCTACCAGGGTTGAAATGCGGGGCATGTCTCCTGGGATTTTGGCCTGGGACCCTTTTACACCAGCACTACACCCGGGTTGTTCCCAGGGCCGACCCGGGAAAAAAGGCTGGTGTGAATGGGGTATAATGCAGCCACAGCATGATTGTCTTAACGAGGACCTCCTTCGTCTGTACATACAGGACAAGGGAGAGGATCATTAACGATTCACGGAGCGCGCATCGTTAATGATATTGCGTGTACACTCTAGAGCAGGCATGTCCAACGTTGGCCCTCCACATGTCGTGAAACTACACATCCCAGCATGCTTTGCAATAGGTTTAGCATTCTCTAATAGCAAAACTGTGGCAAAGCATGCTGGGATATGTAGTTTCACAACATCTGGAGGGCCAACGTTGGACATGCCGGCTCTAGAGCATATAGTAAAAAATATCGTTTAGAAGGGCTCTCCTGTGTGATAACTTCTACTTTCTCATCCAGGGTGTATGGGGATAACAATACATTATGTAATAAACTCCATAAGGAAGATCTTCAAATTAGTTTTTTTCACTTCTTACTATCTCCACGGGAGCGATGCTCCGGACCAGCTGCTGAAGGAGTGTAGTCTCGCAGTACGGAAACTTCCGGATACATTCTCGGATGAACTTCTCTTGAAACACAGGGAACCCGTCGCCGTCTCTCTCCTTCAATAAACTGAACAGTCACAGAACAGTCAGTCATTTGTCTCTGGGATCAACATATTCAACGATGTAACTGGGACGCTGCTGGTCTGCTAGTTACGGAGGAGCCTGGGACAAGGGGGAGGAGCCTGGGATAATGACCATCAGAGTATAGGTTTGGCGTACGGTAGACTATGCGTATTGTAGGTGTACCTGTTCCCATATGGGAATATGGTATTGATATTAAGTGACCCCCAGCGACAGAGGTATCAGAAAATATAACATACATGTAACAAGTTGTTTGTCCAATAATAACACTTGTTCATGTAGTGCACATATGGGGCCGGATTCAGATCCCTTCACTGGCCGATTATCGAATAACCGCGCATGGTACATAGTGTGCATGCGCGAGCAGTCCGTCCAAAGGCAGCCAGGGAAGGCTAGTCTTTGATGGCTGCTTGGAGGGATGGCCACTGACGTCATCCGCGGCCTCCTCCCTGAGGCCTTCGCAGCGCCAAGTGAGAATCTTGACTTATTCTGCGGTTCCGAGTGGAAGGGGAATTGCGAACATGCACAGGGGCGGGGGGTGGTGACTCGGTAGGATGGCGATAACCAGCTCGCTGGGTTCCGAACACTGGCAAGGACTGAATCAGGCCCATATTCTTACAGAGAAACTACTAAGCCAACAATACAATATTCTTTTCATCAAACATGCAACAGACTGGGGAAGGGGGAGATGTGACCGACGGGTTTCTTTACCCCTTGATAACTGGGAGGTAGTTTACACAGTAAAAAAAACAAAAACAAAAAATATTTGCCTATATGTAAACAAAAATAAATACATTTCTATATAAGCCCACTTATGATGATTTTATATTGTTTTTTTTTTTTTCTTCAACAAAGATGGCGCTTTCCTTCTGTAGATGCAACATGATTGGGTGTAGATTCCAATTATCCACCCAATCAGCAACTAAATCTAATTATCTTACTTCAGGGGTTCTCAAACTCGGTCCTCAGGACCCCACACAGCTCACGGTTTCCAGGTCACCCGGCAGGTGCACAGGTGCACTCATTACTCACTGACCCATTAAAAAAAATCCACAGGTGGAGCTAATTATTTTCCTTGTGATTCTGTGATGAGTCCTGGAAAACGTGCACTGTGTGGGGTCCTGAGGACCGAGTTTGCGAGCCTGTGTGTTACTCCTTATCGGAGTATCTCCCAACATCAAAACCATTCCCCATTTAGAAAGGAGTCTTCAGACTATTATTTGAGGTCTCCCCCATCTCTATACACATAAAGCGGCTATAGCGAGACCCAAGCTCCGGCATTACCTCCTGACCAGCGAGTCCAGCTTGTGTTCCTGCTCCTGCAGATATGTGCTGCACTTCTGGAATATACAGCTGAAGTAATGCATTTTAATGGCCAGGACTTCATTCATGTCTCTCTGTTTCATACACTTCTCGCAGATCAGATCCAACACTGTGCTGCATTTCTTCATGGCCTCCGGCTCCAACAGAAGCGGGTTCTCTCGGATCAGGAAAATGACCTGGAGGAAGAACTGAAGACGTTCATACTGTGGCAGTGGCGTAACTAAGTTTTGGGCGCCCCCCCCCCCCCCTGCCAAGCACCCCCAATCCCCCGCCGCCCATGCAAACCCCCCCCCCCCCCCCCCAATCCCCTGCAGCCTTACCTATCGCGCTGGTCCCGGCGGCTCCATTCTTCTTCTGCTGAGGACCACCACAAAATGGCCGCCCCCATACAGCAGACAGTTTCAGAGAATTGTGTGCTATATGGGGGCGGCCATTTTGTGATGGTCCTCAGCAGAAGAAGAACGGAGCCGCCGGGACCAGCGAGATAGGTAAGTCTGCGGGGGATTGGGGGGGTGTAACTATAGCACCGCAGCCCCCGGCGCCCCCACATGCACAGCGGTGCTATAGTTACGCCGCTGTACTGTGGCAAGTAGAAGTCCCAGAGCGCACAGCAAAGGGGCCCAGGACGGGATGCGGTCACTTGGTCTACAGCATGATGGTCGACAGTCATTAGGTCGACATGGGAAAAGGTCGACATAGGAAAAGGTGGACATGGTTCTAGGTTGAAAGGTCATTAGTTCGACAGGTCGTTAGTTCGACAGTCAAAAAGGTCTACATGGGGATTTTCACTCTTTTTTTCAGCCGACATGTGCCGACAGGCGGTATTTCATGCCCTACCATCCACTAGGGCATGGCGGGAGAATAAGAGGAGTGTGCCGAGCGCAGCGATGCGGTGCACTTGAAACGGTGTCCATGTCGGCTGTGTTGTCATTCAGGTAAAAAAACTGTGAAAAACCCCATGTCGACCTTTTGACTGTCGACATAGACATTGTCGAACTAATGACCTTCGACCTAGAACCATGTCGACCTTTTCCCATGTCGACCTAACGGCTGTACACCATCATGCTGTAGACCAGGCATGTCCAACGTTGGCCCTCCAGATGTTGTGAAACTACACATCCCAGCATGCTTTGCCACAGTTTTGCTATTAGAGAATGCTAAAACTATTGCAAAGCATGCTGGGATGTGTAGTTTCACAACATCTGGAGGGCCAACGTTGGACATGCCTGCTGTAGACCAAATGATCCCAACCCGCCCAGGACATAGGGCCTAATACAGACTTGATTGCAAAGTCTGGATTTTTACTCAAATAGGCAAAACCATGCTGCACTGCAGGTGGGGTAGATGTAACGTGTGCAGAGAGTTAGATTTGGGCAGGTGTTCAAACTGAAATCTAAAATGAAAGTGTACCAATAAAGCAGTCAGTATTTACCCTGCACAGAAACACTGTAACCCACCCAAATCTAACTCTCTCTGCACACGTTACATCTACCCCAACTGCAGTGCAGCATGGCTTTGTCCATTTGAGAAAAAATGTGCTCAGCCATCAAGTCTGAATAGGGCCCATAGTAGGATTTTGTTTTGCCACCTTCAGACGACTTATTTTATTCATGGGTGTGTGCGCCGTCCAGCAACACTCACTAAACACATGGCACTCTGACGTTTTTCTGTGCTTTCAGTCACGTATTTATATCAGTCAGAAGACCGGACGCTTCTCCTATCTGATGCAGACAACCCTGCGGAATAAGCCTTTGGCTTTGTAAAGCGGTCACATCTTCTCATAGGATTTTATAGTGAGATGTCTCTTCATGTAGCGGCAGAGACCAGTTCAGCCTCCGTCCGGCCTGTGCTCTTATCTGCAATCGCCCCTTTATCTAGTCCTTGGAACCCATCCAGCTGAGCATCGCTACTGACCGGGGCTCCTGCAGGGCAAAGATACGGACGGCGGTCCGGCAGCAATACAGAAGTTAAGACGTTCCCTAATACATCTCATCAAATATCATATATAGCAGCTGTGCTTGATGATATATATGCATTGATGAAAAGGACAGAACATAACTATTTCAGATGCGATGTTGCTATGGGCAACCAGTCAGATACTATTTACAATCTTCTAAGGGTTCTAAATAAAAAATAAGTAGATTCTGATTGGAAGAAGTAGATTCTAAAATTGTACCCAAAAAAGTTACATTAACAAACTCAAATTGCCGAATGCCCTGAATCCATTTTGAAGCTGGGTTACATCTATTTGCTAAACATTGTAAATCATTCATCGCCTGCTAAAATATGGTGCTGCAAATGCATAAAGGGCGAGGTTAACAATAATGTGTTTAAAATAGGATTTACCTTTACAGGATGGAGGTTAGTCGTCGTCATAATCTTGTGCAGGGGACCGGCCAACTTAGCAGGTAACTTTGGTTCTTTACTTAGTCCTTGCGGTTTGGTGTAATAATCCAATTTTTCACGTGGGAAAAAGTTATTTATTACGGTTACGCAGTCATGCTGGCCTGAAACACAAAAGCACAATGAATAAATTCATGTCTTGAACTCCTATTCTTTGAAATGGGACTTTTGCCTGAAATCGCCTGTTGAAATCTTTGAAGCCCTGTTTTATTGCAACATATGTAATCATGCAAACAATCTGCATGATGTCACTAAGGAAGGTCAGAGTGCAACGAATGGCAGCAGTGTGTTTTTCTGTTTTCAACAGGCTGTTTCGTGCAGGTGTCCGGTTTTAAGAAGACACATAAACCACTGGATCAGCAGGGGGGAGGGCGTTCCTCAATTATTCTGCAGATGTAATGTAGAAGCAGCATTTGTCCAAGATTGGGGCATGTTTGAAAAATATTTTAAGCTATCTTTATTTTATTTGACTCAAACTCACGTTCCCGATATTAAAGCAAAATCAAAGTTAATGGGTAAACAAAATGTGGAGGCATAGAAAAATAAAAGTAGATTTCATTAAAATAAATGGATGCATGTCTCCTCATACTAAAGAAGTAATCCTTTAATTAATCTAGCATTAATTTGTCTTTGTGATGACATCACTAGAAAGGTTGCACTGCAGGAGGAGACTAGGGAGCTGGCGAACTGCGTGGGTCCATAGCGGCTGGTGCAGAGTGTGCGGTACAGAGTCTCCCCCGTGAACACCTCGCGCCCATGAGCGCTACATCACTGAATATAGAGAGTTTACCTGTATTGGAAGTTCATCGCAGTGTTATTTTGCATAAAAGTAAAGAGATAAACGATAGCCCCGATGTGGGGGCCGTGTGGGGGTTCCCTCTTGAGTACACAAGTAAATGGTTTTACCTACAAAAGCTGCCATTTGCGCTGCAGTTCTCCCAACAGAGTTGAGCACGTCGGTATTGGCGCCGGTCTCCAGCATCATCCACACAATCTCCTTTTTGCCTGTGACACAACAGACAGGTGTTACTCCTCCTACTGCTGGGTCTCCCGCGAGGCTGTCACGCATTTCGCCACATCTTGTTCTCTCACTTTAGTCTCCATTTGTGGAACAGTACAAAGAAAACAAACAACAGTTCACGCCTTGGAGAAGATGGGCCAAAGCCAGAGCATGCTTAATTTTGTCCCAGCGGTAAGAGGGCTGGGGAAGAATTACCAGCCTGGGAGCCATCTACCTAAAATGGCGCACATTACAGTTGTAATAAGGGAATGGGTGAGAAAAACCATGTACAAAAGAGATCATGGGGCAGATGTACTAAACCTGGTGAAGTGATATAGTGGAAGGTGATAACACACTAGCCAAGCAGCTCCTAACTGTCATTTTTCAAACACAGCTGACTGTCTGGTGCGTTATCAACCCAGGAGCTGTTGCGTCTTTCCCTTGTGAAGTGGGCATGGGGTTCTGATGACATAGACAGAGTCTGCTAATAGGAGGGTAGTGCATGAATATCAGTGCTCATTCTAGCACCCTGCATCTTTCAAAACCCGTGCAGTTCCTCTTGATGGCCTGGGGTGCCGCTCTCAGCTGTGCTGCTTCTAGCACAGTGTGGTCTGTATTTCAGCACCGATATGCAGACCAGACCTTGGCTAGAAGCATCACAGCAGAGAGTCCTATACATGTGATTATTCTGCTCCCAGGACAACTAGGACCAGGCGAGATGGTGACATGGAGACTTGAGCGGATCACTTCCCCCTGAACCAATCAGGCGGCCCTGGACCAGTGTAAATCATTTGCAATAAGCATTAGGTCTATCAACAAAACAAAATGCCAAAAATATATCCGAGGACGGCTCCCAGCCCCACATAATCATTAGCTATTGTGCGTCGCTGCCTAATTTCTATTTACAGCGCTCTCTGGATTTGACATTTAGGTTGAAGAGCGCTGACTAACCAGATAATGGAGCGCTTGCTGGCGGTCTCTGTAGGAGACCGTGTACGGCACATTTATAAATGGAACTAAAAAAATAATACACACAGTTATTATTAGCTTGTCATACACACACACACACACACACACACACACACACCATTAAGTGTGTGTGTGTGTGTGTAACAGGGGATATACTTGTTAGGATATATTTCTAAGCCAGGCCTTGCCAACCTGTGGTTATCCAGCTGTTACAAAACTACATTTCCCAGCATGCATTGCCACAGTTTTAGCATTCCCTAATAGCACAACTGTGGCAAGGTTGGCCCTTTCCCCCAAATCTTAAGCAGAAGGATTGGGATGCAGTCACCATGTACAGTCATTGGGCGGGATGCTGTAACATTTATCGCCCCCTCCCGCATTCTTAATAATCGCATATGCTCTAACATATGCGATTATAAACACAAGGGACAGCTCTTGCGATAAGAGCTGTCCCTTGCGAAGCGGCTCCCGGGAGTCCGTCTGCACATGTGCAGAGCACGGGAGATGGCCGCAGAGATCCCTCACACAGCGCTGCTGTAAGAACCCCATAGGCTTCTGCAAGGAATCACCAGGTGACACTGCGGAGGGGCAAAAGAGAATACAGAAATGCGGTAAAAACCCCGATAACAGGGTTTTTACCACATTTCTGCTTTAGAGAATCCCACCCATAATGTTGACCCTCATCTGCACAATGTCGATGCGCTCACACTGTAGACGCGTGCAATGCTGCAGAATGTTGACATGGGGGTTAGGATGCAGGGGTATGGATTAGGGTACACACGGTCGCATCCAATAACACTACCGGAACCCCGCATCTTCTGACACTGTAGGACCCAGAAGACAATGGTGCACTGTAAAGGTAGGTGATACCCACAGGCCAGGACCGGCACCTCTGTCGACATTCTAAGCATCTTATCAGTGCCGACATGAATAGCAACTTGGAAAACATGTCGACATTATGATCCGTTCGAGCTTCTCATATGGTTATGTTCTCATAACAGACTGAACCCTAAGAAAAGGTAACAGAAAGGGGGGGGGGGGACGACAGGATGTGGGCATATTAGAAGGTAAGGAGAAACGTGCTGTACCCTACAGCCACATTCCGGGAGAATGACCTCCTACTCAGGCACAAAGGATCAGGTCTATGAGAATGTGCTGGGCCCGGTGGCGGAGAGTCGGTTGAGCTTAACCTCAATTCCTGACCTCTGCAGAATATATCACTGTAGGAACCCTTCATGTGCCTCTAGCCGACACAATAGTAGGAATAGACCAGGATGAAAAATGACTGTACACATTCGGATACAACAATGATAACCCACGTGACCTTATGTTTCATCTGGTCATTAAATACTTCCCGTCAGATCCCAGACAAGGTGACACAATGACAGATCTATCGGTGACAATGGTGGCAGTCATAGATATCAGATACAGATATCGCTGCGTTCACTGTTGATGCGCCATGCCACTTGTGCGTGTCTGGCGTACCAATGATGCACCTAAGGCGCGGCATCGATATGCTGTGCTATTGCCACTAAATCTATTAGATGCAGCAGCGAATGAGATGCAAGCGTGTGACTCTGCGATGTCACACATGGCAATTGATGCGACAACAATGAGCAGGTCTGTATGATGAGATTTTGCTACTTAGATAAAAACAGCTATAAATATTTAAACGTACACCAAACAACTGTAGGCGCTGATTTACTGTAATACAAACGCTGGCCAACACGTTTCCTTTGTTTAACCAACCACCCGACACCTCCAAGCTCCCTGCCTCCAATATTTTTCTGCTGGCCACTACCAGTCTCCTATGCCACCCTGGTATACGGGTATCTTTTTTAGGAAAGGCAACTGTCAGGGCCCAATTAACCCATGGCCTGGTAGGTTTTCAGGTATTTCTGGCCCCTTCCAATATGTCATTCTTAATACTGCCCTGGCAACTGGTGTTTCTTTGCCACCAGACCCCTCCCCCCATTAGGCAAGCCGGAGCCAGTGCCAGGGTTTTTGGCAACCCACTGCAAGCTATAAATTTGAGCCCAACCTCTCATCTCCCATACATATTCACGCAATACTGCACCCAATTTAAAATGATGCCACACAGTACACAATCTTATTCACATTGCTCCACATGTAGTGCCCCTGATTCATATTATACCACATAGTAGTGTCCCTTACTCACGTCATGACACGCAGTAGTGCCCCTTATTCATGTTACGTTACACAGCAGTACTCCTTATCCTGTACATGCCACACAGTATTCTTGTTTACACACAATGCCCACAGTAGTACTGCCCCTTACACATAATGTCCTCAGCATTAGTACCTTGTCATGGCTTGTCATCACATACATGTGCCAGAAAAGAAAGCTCCTGGGACAGGCTTTTCTGTTGGAATTACTGTGCAGGGCTGTAGTGGAGGAGAAACTAGTTCCCCCTACCATTAAAAGGCGGTGGAACTCCGTTCCGCCACGTTCCCCCCACACTTTAACTCCTGGTCAGATGTACAACGCACAATACCTGAAAGACAAGCAAACATCAGCGCCGTGTATCCGTGTTCATGCTCGTTGCAGTTCACATCTGCGCCATGCTGCAGGAGTAGGCTGCACATATCCACCTTCCCCTTGTAGGCAGCGTGCATCAGAGGCGTCATGCCATGCTGCAAGAGACAGAACTCGCCATCAGTCTGCATCACATAGATCATTGTATTTTAGTAGATTCTCCTTTAGGAGTTTAATGAGGACATCAAAGGATAAAAAACACTGATATATATTTGGTTTTTGGCATAAAGGGTCTAATGATGCAAAATTAGGACTGGCCACAATCTAACAACCAATCAGCAAACAGATAGTCTCATAAATGTATACACGAATGGTCCGTACAGTGGGCGTGATTATTCAAGCGGCTTTTGTCAGACGGCCAAGGTCAGTGGAGATCCTGCACCTTATATTGGACCAGCCCAAGTTTGGATGGTGCGACCGATGATGGGATATAAGACGCAATAATGGTTATTACAGAGTGCATGGATGCTAAAGAGGGTGCCCTTCCTTGGCGGAACCGACGTTGACAAAAGATGGAGTTTGTAATGGCATTTGAATGAACTCACAGACGGGCGGCCGCCATTACCCTCTGCTGCGCACTCATTGGCGTGCAACGCAGAATTAGGCCCCTATGTGCATTACAATGGGTGTGGTGCAACGTGTCGACATGGATGGAATGTCAACATTGTCTATGCCAACAGTCGCCTTGTCAATATAAGATTACATTTATCCGTGTAACCCATTCAGTCGTGGCACCGTGGCGGCACTGTCCTACCGAAGCTGGCGGTCAGGGATTAAAGTTATAACGAGTGGTGATTGTAAATGCTCCGACTCACGGTTACAGAGAGAACCGGGTACAAGTCAGACATCAGCAGAGTGACATGAACATAATGCACTAGAAATATTACCGAGTACAGACATTCGTTTATCGACCACCCGGACTTACGACCGGGGCCTTCATTCAGCGTCCGTGCTGTGACTGCTCGGACTTACGGCCCGGCCTGCTCGGATTTACGACCTGCCCACCTACCCTCTCGCAGCTACGACCTGCCCGCCTACCCTCTCGCAGCTACGACCTGCCCGCCTACCCTCTCGCAGTTACGACCTGCCCGCCTACCCTCTCGCAGTTACGACCTGCCCGTCTACCCTTTCGCAGTTACGACCTGCCCGCCTACCCTCTCACAGTTACGACCTGCCCGCCTACCCTCTCACAGTTACGACCTGCCCGCCTACCCTCTCGCAGTTACGACCTGCCCGCCTACCCTCTCGCAGTTACGACCTGCCCGCCTACCCTCTCGCAGATACGACCTGCCCGCCTACCCTCTCGCAGTTACGACCTGCCCGCCTACCCTCTCGCAGTTACGACCTGCCCGCCTACCCTCTCGCAGTTACGACCTGCCCGCCTACCCTCTTGCAGTTACGACCTGCCCGCCTACCCTCTTGCAGTTACGACCTGCCCGCCTACCCTCCCGCAGTTACGACCTGCCCGCCTGTTTAGCGACCCGCGTCTCAGAAGGGGTTTTCTATAGGTTTGTTTAACGACCAATTCACTTAACGACCGGGCCGTGGGAACGGAACCTGGTCGTTAAGTGAGGAATGTCTGTATTACAATGCAAAAACATATGCAAAATAAAAATTATTTGATTGGATGGCAGTTTGGGCAATCTGTAAAAAGACGTACATGGCGCGATTCACTATTCTGATATAGCACATTCATTGTGAAGTGGGAATTCAGGAGCTCTTTAACATTTTATATGTTTGCTGAATAAAAGGTGGTCGGCAATCGCGTTGCTGCTGCACTTTCTTCTGTAGCAGATCTGAGCAAATACCGTCTGCCAATGCCTCAGACGCCATCTACTGAACAGACACTCCCCACTGGTTACTCAGATCCTCTGCTTAAACCAGGGATGGGGAACCTTCGGCCCTCCAGCTGTTGTTGAACTACACATCCCATACTGCCCTGCTACAGTTTTGCTATTTGGCCATGCTAAAACTGTGGCAAGGCATGCTGGGATGTGTAGTTCAACAACAGCTGGAGGGCCGAAGGTTCCCCATGCCTGGCTTACACAGATGCAGCATGGGACCTCTGATGAGTGATGTGTCAGTGAGGACAGGGCTGCATGTGACATGATGTGAGGAGGGGAATGGGGGCAGCAGGAAGCTACAGACTGAGAGTTATATAGTGGGAGGAGCAGGGTCCCCAGCAGCACACAGAGTATATCAGGAGATGTGGGATGTGTCAGTGAGGACAGGGCTGCATGTGACAGGGGCAGTGACATGATGTGAGGAGGGGAATGGAGGCAGCAGGAAGCCACAGACTGAGAGTTATATAGTGGGAGGAGCAGGGTCCCCAGCAGCACAGAGTATAACAGGATATGAGTCATGTGTCAGTGAGGACAGGGCTGCATGTGACAGGGGCAGTGACATGATGTGACTAGGGGAATGGGGGCAGCAGGAAGCTACAGACTGAGAGGTATATAGTGGGAGGAGCAGGGTCCCCAGCAGCACAGAGTATATCAGGAGATGTGGGATGTGTCAGTGAGGACAGGGCTGCATGTGACAGGGGCAGTGACATGATGTGAGGAGGGGAATGGAGGCAGCAGGAAGCCACAGACTGAGAGTTATATAGTGGGAGGAGCAGGGTCCCCAGCAGCACAGAGTATAACAGGATATGAGTGATGTGTCAGTGAGGACAGGGCTGCATGTGACAGGGGCAGTGACATGATGTGAGGAGGGGAATGGAGGCAGCAGGAAGCCACAGACTGAGAGTTATAGAGTGGGAGGAGCAGGGCCCCCAGCAGCACAGAGTATATCAGGAGAGGAGTGATGTGTCAGCAGGAAGCCACAGACTGGTCTATTTTCTGACCAGTGTGTTGTCAAAATGCTCGGACCTCTAGTAAATAGCCCCCTCAGAGTGATATGGTAGAAGGAGCTGATGGAAGCTTTTGGAGATAATTATCCTTCCATATGACAATGCTCATACAGGTGACTTATACAGACTCAAAATACAAGGTTCAGCAAATCCATAGATACACATCTCCCACGCTGCGAAGGGCCACAGAAAGCAGCGTTACCCTGACATATCCTCCTCACGCTGTGGTCAGCCGTCCTTTTAACTGCATTTCAAATTCTCACATATGTAACTCTGCATAAACCTGTCTGAAAGCTTTCCATACTGTGCTGGTCCCCATGATCTATCTGCCGCTGCCCGCTCCCAGCACCTTCCATCACACTACAGTGGTTGGCTGGGGCTAGTAATGCTTAGTACTAGATGATCAGTAGAGAAGACTGTTGTCTGTTCAGGCACCGAGCTCTCCAAACCCTGTGGTACAGTTCAGGATAAAAGCACATAGGAGGCAGGTAAATTGCCAGAGTTATTGTTCGCAGAATTACTGGGCAGCTTGTGCCAAGCCTCTCATACCTCTGCGTTGTCATGGGAACAAGGAACATAATCAATGCAAGTGGAACTGCTGGAGAATGGAAATGAATTGTAGCTTTTAAATACATTAGCAGCTTCCTTAAAGTCACAGCTGAGACTGCTTTAGGGGACTGGAATCCAGATTCCGAGCTCCCATTGGTGCAGAGCTCAGATATAAAATCATTTTCTATTGGATTTTCAAAAAATCCGAATCCAAACCAAAAGGCTTGAGGGCGGTTTTGCCAAAATCAAAACGTGACTGTGCGCACTTCTATAGTAATTGATGCGTAACTGGATGTACAATAGTCGTGTCAGCCCCTGCTAAGCTTCTTATGATCTGGGAGAGTAAGGTCATCGGAACTTGGTGCTGAGGAATGTTATAAACAGATTGAGGACCTGCATGACTTCCAGAGCAGACAACCTTTAATGTATTTATTATCAGTTTCTTCTACAGCACAGCAAATTCCGCTGCGCTTTACAATTGGAAACAGTGATAAAACAAACTGCGAGAATCCGTAAGGCGAATATGGGGATTGTGCATCTGTAAGCAGGAAGCCTGAACGCATGAGGTTTTAAGGCCCCCACACACTAGAATGATTTTTTGGCCGATTGTCCGGTTTTTGTTGATAATCGACAATAATCGGTCAATTATTGCCGATTATCGGTAAAAATCTGCCGATAAATTGGACGATTGGCCTAAAAATCATTCTAGTTTGGGGGGGGCCTTTAGACACGTTTATGACAATCCCATGATGCTCCCCAATTCATTGTCACCATCCAGTTCCCAATAGGAAACACCTTGTTTCTGTGAAACACAGTTCCAGACAAGTTCTCCAAAGGACCAGGGGCACGAGAGTGGCGGGAATGGGCCTTCTAACACAGGCTAAGCTCAGAGAGGAAGCTTGGATACAAATGTAACGAGATACCTGCAAATCTGTTCACTATGGGGAGGTGCAAATGTACACGGACAGATCACTATGCTCATGCAATTCACTAACAAGAATCTTGGAGTTTATCGTGGTTCTCATTGTTTTAATTTTTCTTGAAAACCTGGAAAAGATAACTTTCTTACGTATTTAAGATTCTGTAAAGTGTGATGTTATTACCAGGGCAACCACAGTCACGTGACACATGTAGTCAGGTGATGCTTTAGCATGCTCTGCTGAATAAACTCCACCCATCTGCGATCACGCGCTGGGAGCCAGGAGTTAATTCTGTTTGCTCTCCAGTGAGCATCTGAAAGGAGATTATTTATATAAAACAGACCATGCTGTGTGCTGGGCGCCCGTGCTGAGCGGGGCTTTGCCTGTTTGTATAATAGGCAAAGCCCTGCAATCTAGGGAAAGCCAGTGCAAGCATTGGCTTTCCCTGCGGGCCATACCAACACGCGGGACCGAGCATCGGCATCGCTGCAGGGCATACACACTGAACATTACGTGCTCCTTTTCTAAGCGTTCTAGTCAGATCGCATAGAAAAGGGTCTGAAATCGCCCCGGGTGTTTGCCCCTTAACACACAGTATTTCAACCCAACTATCGACCAGTGGTGAACAAGGGATCAAAACAGGTCATGGTGCAATTTAAATGGGCAAACATTTACTTTTTTGTTTTATTTAGTCTTATTTTGGGGGGGAAAAAATAGAATTGTATTTTCTTTGTGTTTGTTGTGATCTTGTTTTGTATTGCTTCTATTAGAAGATAAAGAGTTAAAACAAAACACACAATATCCAGAAGTGCAGCAATTGTGGTTTACTTGAATAATTCCATCATTGAGTCTTCTAGGTCTGTGCATACATAGTGATAATATAGGAGACTTACCTCATCCAGACAGTTCACCCGGACATCTTTACTACCCAGTAGCCTCACTGCTTCTTGCACATTGCCTGTCGGAAATAACAAACCATAGACAATCAATAACTGGGTTCAGTTCATTTTATAGACACCATAGAGACCCCCCAACAAACACTGCTACGCAGGCAATAAGATAATAATAATAATAATAATAATAATAATAATAATGGCATGTATGACAAGTGTTCATTTCTTCACTTTGGACCTTATTCTGGTGAAATTGCAGCCCTGCAAATCCACCAGACGCCGCCCTGTGAATGCCGGGTCGCACCCCCCCACCCCCGCATGCCTTGAATGGATGTTTTACGCTATACGCTGCTGCACCACGCCCCTACTCGCAATGTTGGCTTCGTACCACTCGGTGAACAGACTGTTCGACGTGGTCGCAGGCACCCAGCGTATGCACAAAAATGCAGCTGTGCATACGCCAAACATCGGCCCTCCTGCGAACAGACCAGAAAAACCCCCTTTATTTCATTACAAACATGCTTAAGCCCATTGTAAATAAGACACATGATGCACATATACAATGTCCAGCTTGGCACACCGTAGATTCCCGTTAGCGAAAGGCCCAGCTTATGATATACAGCATTTTAAAAGATCTACTTGATCTACGATTCGGCAGCCCATTTCATTTTATTACATACATTGCTCAGAATGATGTTTTTCTGTTTTTATAGGGTTAGCGGTGGACGTGAGACCTGCGTGGCACAGTAATGCCCCTTTCAGACCGCACTTTTTACCCGTTATTTTGCCTTTTTTACCGTTTTTTTTGTGCAGTCTGAAAGGTGCAGAGTGAATTTACTGGTTCTATTGGACTGGTATTTCTAAACGGTAATAAAGCAGGGTCCTACCCGTTTCAGTGTTGTGAAGGAACAAAAACCGCACTGAAATACCGTTTAAAGACATGTGGTGTGAAAGGGGTTTTAGCCGGCAGACCCGTTCTTAGAAACGTTTTAAAATACCTGGTCAAAGCCAGTTTTGCGGTCTGAAAGCAGCATAAGTCACACTTGACATAATTAAACAGATGAATGTGCAGCGATTACAGCCAGGCCTGACAGAAGGTGGATAATTCTGCTGCTGAGGTAATTGTGGAGAAGGCAGACTCGCTTTCGTGATCAAGCTTCTATTCGCGAACGCTTGTAAGCCGGCTGAATATACAGTCTGTACAGAGTAGTTGCTTTATATAAGCACATGTTAGAAACGCTTATTAAGGGAACCTAATTAAATGGCACAAGCAATACCCTTGTATCCAATTGTGGACGCCTGTTTTTAAGTCGGCATCAGAGAAAACCAACTAAAAACACCCGCAAATTCCCTGAAAATATGTGGATCCAGCAAGAAATGTGCTGACCCGCATGTTTATGGACTGTGCCAAATTTTTCGCCTAGGCCAAAAATCTGCACTTTAACTGAACAGGTTGAATCACTGCTTTGCGCTCCTTCTAACGCCGCCCGCTGAGGGGCGAGCGAATGCGAATGATGCTACTAAAGGCTGTGATGACGTTTTGGTGACTGTCGGAAATAGTTCAGGTGTACAATCGTTGAGGAAAAAAAAAAGAATGCATGGTCACGTGATTTGGTGTGTCCAATCATGTTGGTAGGATTACTGTCATTAGAACACACCTTTATTTATAGTCCCTGCCTACAGCCCTCTGTCGACCAATTGTGATGAAAATTAGCCTACATTTATTTATGTACAGTTTCTTATATAGCGCAGCAAACTTCATTGCACTTTACAATAGGAAAGTAACCCCACAACTTGATCTTAAACCCCTATCTGGGGATCGGTGCAGGGCAAAGGCGAGTGCATACTTCCCAACTTTGAGGAGTGAGGAGGAGGGACGCTGGTGCACACCCAGAAATTTGGGGGGCGTGACCTAGCGGGAAGGGGCTTGACTTATACTCGCGATGCTCTCGCAAGGCCACTCCCCGGTTTCACCACAGTGGGGGCATGTGCACTGGTGACAGGGGGGCTCCCAACTGCCCCCAGGCAGGAACGTCCGCAAAAAACAGGACAATTGGGAGGTATGGGTGAGTGTGGGAGGGCTGTGGGGAAGGAGGAAGTGGAGCAGAAGGAAAGCAGATTAGTTATCATTTACTGATTAAAAACAAAAAATTACTTCTTGGAGTTATAATTATACATTAAATAAAAAACATAAATCACGTTTCCATAGAACTACGCATAATGATATAAACCCACCAGAAATAAATTACTTTACATCATTTATGTTATCGTGTTAAAGTATTTTTACTTTATAGACCATGAAATGACTGGACAGAGGTTCAGCATGCAGAGCGGTCAGGCTTATTCTCTCACTGCACCCACTGCTGCTGACCTGGGTCCGTCCCGGGTTCTTGCCTCGGTGTAAAAGGTGTATTAATTCTCTGACAGTTCCCCACAGTCAGACCTCAGATTGCTGCTGACCTGGGCATCGTACCCTTGGATATTTGGCAATAATCTTCCACAGCGCTCTCTCTGAAGGGATTATTATCCCAGATGAACGGTAGAACGCTCAGTAGCGCACCGAGGGTCTTGTTAGTGACATTATTTTGCCCATTAGACAGAATATTTCTGCAAACTCCTGAACACTAATCTGATTTTATATTACCAGCTGTGCACACAGCCCAGCTACTGATCATAATGTAAAACAGTATTCCGGGTTTATCAGAGATTATATAACGCTGTATCATCATTACAGTTACATCCACGCACACTGACAGTCAGGGCCATCTTAATGTATAGGCAAAGTGGGCATAAGCCCAGGACCCCATATTTCTAGGGGCCTTTCAGTAGGGGCAGGCTGGACCTGCATTTGCCTCCAGGGCTGTTGGCTTGGGAGCTTCTTGGATGGTAGGTAGAGAATGCTGCCTGGCCGATATGATTGTGAATAACACTCGGAGCAGCCACTTGGAACAGCGTTTTCTACTTGTCTTTCAGACAGCAAATGACTGTCAGCTTCTGATTGGTAGGAGCTATCCAGCAGTCAGAGCGCTGACAGCCATCACTGTATGGAAGCGTGCGAGGAGATGGGGTAGGACTGCAGGAGGGGTAAAATATATCATTATTCCCAAGAATGGATGGTTAAGGGGTTACAATGCCTCCATGATGGCACTGCTTAAAGTAATAATCAAAGCTTATCCTCACCTTCCCAATTGTCACATAATGGCCGGGTGTCTGTGTTCTTCTGTCGGTGCCTATAGATGACACTAGCCATCGCCTAATGTCAGCTCCCCCCCTAACACACAGATAACAATCATCGGGAAAAGAGCTTTCTCTTCACCGCATCGGTGCAGTTGTGATGTCACCAGTTCCAAACAAAATAAGCTTCTTGGTCCCGCTCCACCACACGTGGCTCCCACTAGGCCAGACCCAACCTGCCACACGTGGCTCTTGCCAGGCCCAGACCACCACATCACGCATGGCTCCCGCCAGGCCAGAGCCAACCCACCATGTGTGGCTCCCGCCAGGCCCAGACCACCACATCACGCGTGGCTCCCGCCAGGCCAGAGCCAACCCACCATGTGTGGCTCCCGCCAGGCCCAGACCACCACTCAAGGGATGTTGCAAGTGCAACCAATTAGAGTCTATCTATTATCTTCTACAAGGTTGTAAATAAATAAGTAGAATCTGATTGGTTGCTATGGGCAACAGCCCATCTTCAATAGAATTTCCATGTCAGTATATTTAATAGGGATACCACCTTTGTGTTGAGAGATTCCCGGGCAGTGTCCCGACGCTTGACCCACCCACAGCCGACCCACTCCCAGCCCTGACCCTTGACCCACCTTTATACTGTTTTTTTTTTAACCTTTGCTTCAATTTGATGCTTTATTTTGCACACCGTAATGCCACAAAAAACATAGCTTAACACCGTAAAGCTCATTACACATTGTGCCACACTGTGATGCCCATTACACATTATGTCACACACGATAATGCCCATTACATACTGTACCACACACCGAATGGCTAGAACATATTACATATTATGCCACTTACCTACATGCTCATTGCTAGGGCTTCCTTGCTCAATGCCACAGGGTAGTTGAATGCTCATTGCCACAGGGGAGTTAAATGCTTTCATAGCAGCCGGCTGTATCAGGGCAGGTCCGCGGCTATTCCAAAACTTGCATCATCTCGCGAGCCAATCGGAGCTCACGGTCCGGCACCCAATCAGGAGACACCACTGCCGCTCCTCATTGGCGCGCGAGATTTGAAATAGCTGCGGACCTGCTCACAGTACAGTACAGCTGGGCTGCCCATTGCTCTCTGCCCGGCTGTCCCCAACTCCAGACTGATTTTCGGACATTGCATCGGTCTTAATTACCTGACTTGTCCGGAGTAATCCCAAGCGGGTGGTAACCCTACAATTTACCCCAGATAGAAGCTGGTTGGTTGCTTAGGGCAACTGCTGTACTTTATCTTTTTAATACCAATGTGATCAGGCAGCAGCACAACTTTGTACACACAGTAAATCAAACCAACGTATATTACTGATTTCTCAGAGCACCGCGGCTATTGCAAGGGGTCATGGGCCTCTAATCCGCTGGCGCTCACAGCTAGACAGGTCACATAATCCCATTAGGACCAGGCACACAATGCATTGTTACTGTGCATTATACTCAGGTGCAGAACAGATGGAGTTCAGTCTATTTGGTCGGTGGTTAGAATAATCAAATTTTTGACATTGACCATTTAAACATGGAGCAGGTCGACACTAGTAAAATGTTGACGTGCTAAAAATGTCAACAATCCGTGGTGTAGTGATGAGGCTGTTCCAACAGTAAGTACCATAATCCTACAGCTCATAACTCTGGCAGTTACAGCATCATGCAACTAGTGCCGCACTGTAAGTATATAGTGTTCAGTCTAGACCCCTTTAGCTTCGAAAACCCATGCAGTTCCTCTTCCCAGCCTTGGGTGTCACTCTCTGCTGTGGTGCTTCTATCAGTGTCGAAATACAGACTGCACTGTGCTAGAAGCACCAAAGTAGAGAGCGACATTGCAGGCAGGGAAGAGAACATGAACAGGTTTTTAAAGATGCGGGGTGCTAGAAAGAACACTAGTAAGTATAACCCTAAACCTCCTGTCTGCATTTTGCTACAGTAAATGTCGATACTGTGAACATATCGATATTTTGCAGCTGTCAACATAACTTAAAAATACAAATGTCGACATTGGACCCTCTGGATGACCGCACAGCCAAGGCGAAAGCTGCAGACACACTGTACGACAAAGGCAGACAACAATATCGTTACCGATTTCCCTGAACTCCTCGGAGATACAGAACATACACAGTAACCGAGCCAATAAAGACAAAGACCATTTTGTTTTATGAAAAATGTATCTTTATCATTCATACACACTGAACAATATGCACCTAGCCACAAATGACATAGGCAACATTTGACTGTACATACAAATGACAAAGTGGGGCGATAACAACCAGAGAAGCTCGCATCATTATCGTTCCTACGTACTGAGCGATATACACAATAATATCGCTAACGATATCGTCTGCCTTTATCGCATAGTATGTATGGGTCTTTACACCTCTACAGATGCACTGCCCAGGCTTACACTTGTAGACGTGTTCAAAGGCCGGCCTGTCTCCAGACGCCTAGCCCAGACGGGCCCGTGTCTCCGGACCCCCAGCCCAGACGGGCCCCTGTCTCCGGACGCCCAGTCCAGGCGGGCCCCTGTCTCCGGACGCCCAGTCCAGGCGGGCCCCTGTCTCCGGACGCCCAGCCCAGATGGGCCCCTGTCTCCGGACGCCCAGCCCAGATGGGCCCCTGTCTCCGGACGCCCAGCCCAGATGGGCCCCTGTCTCCGGACGCCCAGCCCAGATGGGCCCCTGTCTCCGGACGCCCAGCCCAGATGGGCCCCTGTCTCCGGACGCCCAGCCCAGATGGGCCCCTGTCTCCGGACGCCCAGCCCAAATGGGCCCCTGTCTCCGGACGCCCAGCCCAGATGGGCCCCTGTCTCCGGACGCCCAGCCCAGATGGGCCCCTGTCTCCGGACGCCCAGCCCAGATGGGCCCCTGTCTCCGGACGCCCAGCCCAGGTGGGCCCCTGTCTTCGGATGCCCAGCCCAGGAGGGACCCTGTCTCTGGACGCCCAGCCCAGACGGACCCCTGTCTTTGGACCCCAGCCCAGACGCACCCCAGTCTCCAGACCCCTAGCCCAGGCAGGCCCCTTCTTTGGTCCCCCCAGCCCAGATGGGCCCATTTTTTGGCCCCCCAGCCCAGACTCCAGCCTTACACACCAACAACTGCAGCATCACAGACACCCTCCACACCAGCACCCTGAGCTCACCCCAGGACCTGGCACACGGTACCCACCTTTAGAAATAGCTGAGATCAGCTCCTTCTCCTCCTCTGACAGGTCTCCTTTCTTCGGGGCCATACTGCGGGCTGCTGGGCTGTCACCACACTGGGCACACAGCTGCCAATACGGATGTATAACAATGTATCAGCCTGTGCCCTGACACTGTGTCAGTTTCTCCAGGACGCCATTACTAGTACTGGCAGCTGCACATCACGGTGCTGAGACTGCTCACGGAGCAATCCACTCTTCTTCCTCACAGGGGGGTGGGGGCAGTCTACTAATAAACACACAATACACATGTGCCGCAGCACTACCGGCAACTCACAGCTCCTATATTATCGGGCAGAATATAAGTCCTATGTGGGGAGTGGGGCAAGTCAGAGTAATAGAGAATAAGGTCTTGGGTTCAGCAGATGCATACCCCCCTTCTGACTGACTTGGTATCGCCCGCCAGGCTGTGCGCACTGCTGCTGCTTTTGCTGGGCTGCTGGATGCTGGTTGTGGGAGTCAGTCCTGAGAGGCTGCTGCTGCCCTTCAAGCAGTGTCCTATTGTCTGCCAGTGTGTGACAGGGAGCCAGCAAGATCTGCATACAGGTAAGGACACCTGTCACACACACACACACACACACACACACACACACACACACACACACACACACACACACACACACACACACACACACACACTGCACTGCAAACAGGTAATGACACCTGTCACACACACTGCACACAGGTAATGACACCTGACACACACACTGCACAGAGGTAATGACACCTGTCACACACAGGGGACACACACACTGGACACAGGTAATGACATCTGTCACACACAGGCACAGGACACACACACACACACACACACACACACACTTCACACAGGTAATGACACCTGTCACACACAGACACAGGAGACACATACTGCACACAGGTAATGACACCTGTCACATACAAGGGACACACACACTGCACACAGGTAATGACACCTGTCACACACACAGCACAGGGCACACACACTGCACACAGGTAATGACTCCTGACACACACACAGGCACAGAGGTAATGACACCTGTCACACACAGGGGACACACACTGCACACAGGTAATGATATCTGTCACACACACAGGCACAGGGGACACACACTGCACACAGGTAATGACACCTGACACACACACAGGCACAGGACACATACACTGCACACAGGTAAGGACACCTGTCACACACAGGGGACACACACACACTGCACACAGGTAATGACACCTGTCACACACACAGGCACAGGAGATACACACACTGCACACAGGTAAAGACACCTGTCACACACACTGCACACATGTAATGACACCTGAAACACACTGCACACAGGTAAAGACACCTGTCACACCCCGGCTCAGGGGATACCCACACTGTACACAGGTAATGTCACACACAGGCACAGGGGACACACACCTTGTACACAGGTAATGACACCTGTCACACACAGGCACAGGGCACACACACACGCACTGTACACAGGTGACAGACACTGCATACATGTTAAGAACAACTGTCACACACACATACTGCACACAGGTAAGGACACCTGTCACACACACACACACACCTACTGCATGCAGGCAAGGACACCTGTCACACACAGGCACAGGGGACACACACTGCAAACAGGTAAGGACATCTGTCACACAAACACACACACACGTAAGGACACCTGTCACAAACACATACTGCACACAGGTAAGGACACCTGTCACAAACTGCACACAGGTAAGGACACCTGTCAAACACACATTGCACACACAGGTAAGGACACCTGTCACACACACATACTGCACATTGGTAAGAAGTCCTTTTTCTCACACATACTGCACACAGGTAAAGACAACTGTCCCTCTCACACACAGACAGACACACCTGTCTCACACAGAACACACACACTGCTCACACACACTAAAGGACACCTGTCACATACACACTGCATTCAGGCGAGGATGCTTGACACACATGCTACACACAGAGGCGCACACCTGGCTGGGTGCACAAAATAGGGCAGTATGCACTTATAGAAACAGTCCGCCCACAGGTTACACACACACACTCACACCGGCAATACCAGGATGTAAACAAGACTTCAGCCAAACACTTTATGCTTTTCATTTCCGATACGACTCACATTATGAACGGTGTTTACGTACTTTACTGTGTTTGTTTTCCTGACTGTCCCCGTTACAAGCAAGACAATACAAAAACATTTGCACCCCAGCTTTATTTTGTAATCACTCCTGTTTGCGGCCCATCATCCTCCCGCGATAGCGCCTTCTGTTTCTCTGTCAGTCCGTCCATCCATTTGCCCCGCTGGGTACCGTGCTGCTTCATTTTTCAAATGCAGGCTGTGATCCCCCAACTGCAGCGGTGTGTTCTTAGTTCAGTGGGAAACCCCTGTACCAAGCCTAGAGACGTGCCACACAAGCACCTACTATCACTCTACATCGGAAGAGCAGTGTCTGTGTTCTCCAAAGATAAATCGATGTTTTACTCACTTCGATTTATTTTTACAATACTGCTGAATTTTATATGTGTCCAAATCTGTTGATAAAAGCAATACTTGAGTCAGACGCTGCCACATGGAGCTTTTTAGGTGCACACTCTAAACTGTAAATACCTTGAAGAAATGAAACCCATGCCACTTTGGAACTGGAAAAGAGCGAAGGGCCCAGTTATCATCGATCACATTACAGAATGCGATCACGGCGGCGGCAAATATGAAGAATGACTTCTAGAGAATCGCTGACGTCACCTAGAGTCCTTGGCTTGCTCCTGGGGCTTCTTGGTCATGTCCTAGGGCCTGATTCAGGACTGATCAGACAGCTACGAATCCGCAGGCCGGTTGATTATCAGTAGACTGCACATGCGTACAGCCCATAGTACGCATGTAGGAAGCCGTCCTGCGGTAAAATCCTGCTAATTTTTTGATCGCTAGCCGTTCATAAGGTAATTGACAGGAACCGGCCATTTCCTGCGAGTGCCAGGGAAAACGCAGACGTGCACAGACATTTTAGGGGAAGTCATGTGATGCCAGCTCCGGCCCTGATCCGATTGATTCTATCGCAGCCGCTGAGTAAGTCCTGGGCTACGCACAGATTGCACACAGTGGGAAATCATTAGGTGGTGAGCAGCGTGCGCATACGGAATTGCAGCGGAACGCCGATCCAGCTACTTTTTGCAAGCCGTTATAAGCAGGCCTGCATGGGGCGGGACTTCACTGTGGTGGTTCAGCGGCTATCTGATCGCAGGGCCCGGAAAATTAGGACCGGCCCTATCATGGCTGAATCAGGCCCATAGTCACATAGATCTCACTCCTAAATTGTAGAGAAAGTGGTAAATCACCAAGTCTGTGCCTACTACCTATAAAAACAGTATGGAGGAGATTCATGCCCTTGCAATATGGCCCTTATTCAGGTTGATATTCGTATCCTTGTGAGTCCTTAAAGGGCTGCCTGAAAGGTTCGAACGCGCGGGGGACCAATTGAATCAGAATACCCCCCTGTGTGCTCACTCTGTGACCAATAGCTGATTTTTTTCCTTTTAAACCATAAATAGAGGTAAAAGAGCAAAGATAGTCTTCCATATAAAGGTGCCAATTCAGACCCGCGTACCTGTTCAATAGACTGCGAGTATACGCAGCCTAGCGAACAGGACTGAATCAGACCCAAAGGGTGCTTTGTGCAGCCAGATGTCATGGTACGTGCGTCGGCAGAGCGCAGAGAATTGGCTATGATGCCCAGATGGAGCACGCAGCTGGGAAAAACAGGATTTGGGTGATAGGTCCACAGTGTCCAGGTCAACGCCATATGGTCAACATTCATGATGTCAACATATACAGTAGACGCAGGTAAAAAGTCTATATTCGACATATGAAAGGTTGACATGAGTTTTTCACAATTTTTTTACTTTTTCATATTTTACCATCAACGTGGATTCTTAATGGGAAGCAAGGTCTGATGCGAGGGGACGCGGTACACTAATTGGGGGTGCCACCTGCTCAGGTGCTAACATTAACACACAAAAAAAAGTTAAAATATAGTGTCGACCTCTTGCTCGCGTTTGGGGTGGACATAGACACTGTCGACCCAGGAAAAACAACTTTCATTCACGTGGGGAATGCCCAGCGTTTTACGGGCCCACCCAAAACGCTACGTACCTATGCTTGGTATGGGCAGCTGATGTCATATGTGCAGATAGAGCATACTTGCCGACTTTGTAAAAAAACTCTCCGGGAGAAGCCCGGAGAGGAGTTAAAGGGGGGCGAGGTGAGGCTACGTTTTGTGGGCGGGGCGAAGCTGACATCACCAAGCCAAGCCCCGCCCCCATGACTGACAGCATCAATTTGCGGATCCGTGGATGGGGGGAGGAGCTAAAATGATGCAAAATGATGCGATTCACGGCATTTTAGCCCCGCCCCCCTCCCCGCGGACCCGCAAAATTCTGAGTTTATTACTGCGGGGAAGGGGGGAGCCGGGGCTCCTGCGAAAATGCAGGAGACTTGCCCACCTTCCCGGGGGGCCAGGAGAGGGACCCGATTTGCGGGACCCTCCTGGCCATTCCGGGAGGGTAGGCAAGTATGAGGGAGAGTTAGATTTGGGTGTTTTATTGTTTCTGTGCAGGGTAAATACTGGCTGCTTTATTTTTACACTGCAATATAGATATCAGTTTGAAGTACACCCACACCCAAATCTAACTCTCTCTGCACACGTTACATCAGCCCCACCTTCAGTGCACATTGTTTTGTCCATTAGAGAGTGATTGTGCCTTTCCGAGTGAATCAGAATAACCCCCAATGTGCAGAAACTTGTGTACAATTCATAAGAGATTTCCTTCACTTCCTAACAATTTAATTGACAGTGAATTGTTAAAGTAACCGTAATGCAGCCAGTTATTTTGGTGTGTGTGTATATTGGGGGGGTGGGGCGTATTATGGAAATCCTAATTCTGTTTCCTAAGTTGCGCCGTTAGAGTGGCAATGGTTTAATGACATTATTTGAGGCTGCTATTTTGTCTGCTCTGATATGAAAGCCTTCAGTGTTCCGTTAGTATTGCAGATGAATTATTACGCTCTGCTGGGAGTCTCCATCACTCTCAGAGCTCCGAGAACTATTGTTCTGCTCAGAGCAATGCAATTTCCTTTATCTATTTTAACTTAGATTTTTAAAGGGGACCTGTCACTTCTGAGATAAATGCTTTATATATAAATATACACTTGTTCCTTGTGCTCTGTGTGTGACAGAAACATAATAAGGTTCCCTGGTACGCCTGGGAGTTGCTAAGGAAGGGGAGAGCAGGCACATGTCCCATCAAGGGACCATGGCCAGGCTGAAAAGACTAAGGGGCCCATTTATTGCCATGTTTTAGGTATTTATAGCTTATCGGGCATTAAAATTGGTGGTCCAGCCATTCTGCTCCCAATTGACATTTTTCAAACATGTCACAGTTAAGCGCTTATTGGCTGGAGCGCAATTTAGCTATTTAAAACTCCTTTCAGATGATAAATGGCGGTGGCCCCTAACTGTCAATTTTAAACACACGGCAGTTGGTGCTTTGGCCCATTGGGCTGAATGAAGGGGCCCTGACACATAACTTCCAGGGTGGAAGAGGATGTTTATTATGCAGAGGAGGGGTGTATAGTGAAGTGGGCTTATTATCCATAATTTTCTGGTGGGAGGACAGCTTGCTTTACTGCAGATATCTCCAGTTCCTGGAAATAGATTTCTTAGATTTTAATGGAATTAAAAACTAGAGAATCTCACCTACCAAATGCTATTGGGGACTAGGAGATCAAATTTCAGGAGGCAGAGCAATCTGCCAACGAGAATATAAAACTACATACCAGGTGTGTGGAGCTGGAGCAGTAACCAGCTGCTGGAAGGCCGATATCTCTGGTTCTGGGCACAGTAGAGACAAGCTACTAGTGTCCATCAAAGGGGGAGAGTCCCAGCTTTTAGAATATACCCTCAGAAAAACTCTAAGGGCAGTATTTAATGAGAATAATTCTCTGTGCATGGCGAGAGATTTTTTTTCTCTCGCCATGCACTCGCCCTGTTCCGTAGGGCTCGCTGCCACTCCTGCTCCCACTATTCAATGTGGTTAAGACTCGCCGACACTCGCAGCGAGTCTTAACCCCTGCAGCGGACGAGCGTCCGCGGCAGAGAGCTGGCAGGGAGCCGGGGGACGGTGGCAGCCAGGGAGATTAAAGTCTCCCTGGCTGCCCCAGAACATATGTGGAGGGGAGGAGGGCTCCCCGGGACCCAGACAGCACAAGCTGCCCCCCCACCCCCCCATAGCCAGCGGGGGACCCAGTATTCACTGCACCCGATCGTGCATATGTAATGATCGGATGCAGTGAATATATGAATATCTAATGAGCGGCTCGAGAGCTCCGGCCCCCTGCTGGCTGCTCTGTGTAAAAAAAAAATATTAAAAAAATATATTTTTTTAATTAAATATATATTCATGTGCTATAAGCACATGAATAAAAATAACATGCCCCTTCACAGAAAAAAAATCCTGATTTTTTACACCAAAATTTTAAAAAAAACCCTTTTAGTTTAAAAGTTCACATTCCAGTTCTCCATGAAAAGATGGAGAATTGCTACACGGAGAGACACGGCGAAAATCACTTAGAAAGACAGCGAAAATATCACATTGAATAGGGTGGTTCACTTTTGGAGAGCAAAATGCTCCTTCCAACGCGAAAATAGCACAAACTCGCTATAAAACAAGGCAAATTTTTCTCTTTGAATACTGGCCTAAGTCAGACAAAACCTGAAATATCTGACTGGGAAGAGCAATTAACAGGCTTGGATGGGGACCACTGCTTTGAAGTCAGATATCTCCGGTTCCCAAGAGCCGATTTTCAAAATTCTTGCACCTATGGAAAGAGGGGACCCTCAGCTTTCAGACTAGGGCACTTAGACTCCTGGGGGGGGGGGGGTTTCTGGGTACTCAGAAACCCCCCTGTGAGCGCTACTGAACACTTATAATAATAATAATCCTTTTCTATATATAGCGCTCTTTCTCCATTAAGACTCATCTTATAGTGTGTACACACGGTGCAATATGGCTTCCGATGTTGCCGATATAGTGAACATCAGAAGCCATATCGCATGCAGATGTGAGTGAAAGTCGGCGGTCAAATAGAGAGGGCAGCCAAGACCTATATAGTGCAGATCTGCACTATATAGTCAAAATTGTGCTACTGACTGCATGCAGTGCGATGCGAGTCCCGATACGATCTGATCGTATCGGGACTCGCATAGCACGGCATATGTACCGTGTGTACACACCATTAGAGTGCACCTACCTACCTATAGATGCTCTTTCCCTGCCACTCTTGTGTGTTTCTCTAAAAACTTAAGGTGCATAGACCAGGGGTGGTCCTCAAGAGCTACCAACAGGTCATGGTTTCCAGGCCACCTGTGGATCTGTAGAATATGTTGTTTAGGACGGAATGCACACATGTTTGAACATGGACCGGTGCACCAGCTAGGTGGTCTGGGAATTGTGACAGTAATGTCTGCACCTGTGCACCTGCCAGGGGATCTGGGAGATGTAACAGTAATGACTACACATGTGCACCAGCTAGGAGGTCTAGGGAAGTATGACAGTAATGACTGCACCTGTGCACCACCAGCTAGGTGGTCTGGGAAATGTGCCAGTTGGTAATGACTGCACCTGTGCCCTAGATAGGTGGTCTGGAGAATGTGACAGATAGTAATGACTACACCTGAGAACCAGCTAGGTCAGGGGTGAGGGAACTTTTTTACCTTTTACCCCAAAATGTATTTATATACGCTGACGTTTCCCCCTTGATTTAAAAGGAATTCATATAATTGTAATACACACTGTACCCCCAGAAATTGGTGATATATCCTGCTGGTACGGTACCCAGCCTGGAAGCCGTTGATGATGATGATTACAATGTATTGCTGTACACAGGAGACTTCCTGGGTTTATGGTAGCGCTGTGTGATTTCTAACGCTGGGACTTATAGTTCCTGTACAGCTGCTGGCCTGTCTTTAATAGAGAAACACGCGGTTTAAGAAGAGGTAGGGTGTATAACGGGGCAAACCCATCACCCTATTAGTAATATCTACAAAAACATTCCTTTTATCTCAAAGCTGAACCATATGCAGTGAGGAAATTTCAGCATTCATGCTCTCACGGCCAGGAACATTTACTGTGATTACACTACGGGCCTAATTCAAGTTGGCTGCTTAGCGAGTGGGTTAACGCTGCCCGCCGGGGGAACAAATGCCCGCTAAAATGTAATAACTTATAACCCCCTAGAACCGCCACATAAATACAGTATTGTTTTATTCCTACAAAAAAATGTCATAGCATTGAACAACCGGGTCACTGTTAATATTGATAAATGCCTAAGGCGCCTAGAGAATTATGCTGCTTTATCTTATACTATTACTTAACACTTAAGCCTAGAAATAAATGACACTGACACCTTAACTAATAAATAAGACACGGACACCAACTGCGTAAGTTTAAAGGTCATCTGGGATATTTTTTTAAAGATGGTATGACCCTAAATTGTTTAGGGATGGCAAGAAGAAGCACTTGAGACCAGCACCCTCAAAACGCGGATGCCCCTCATGGCGGCGACCAGGTCGCCCCACTCGCTGGCATCACTCAAAACAACTTGTGTGTACAGCCCGCTCCGCAGCGGCATGCCACGCCCCTCCTAGGGTCAGACGCGGGCACTTCCAGGAAGTGTCCAGCGCCCCACCGCGTTGAGTCGGAACTCGCCTACCTTCTTGGCAGAGGGGCGGGCCATACCCCACGGAGACCACCTGACACCACACTTGAGTGCTGGTCGAGAGCGCTCAACCGCCGATTGTAAATGAAAACTAAATTCAAATTTGGTGAAGGCTCAAAAAGCCCAGGTAGCACTTTGAAAGGGGAGGGAGGGTGGGAATCCAGACTCAAAGAGGAAGTCCTTCCTGCTTGCTTGCCTATAAGTACCCCTCTCTAAGCTGACGCCCCCCAGCTACCCGATAGGGCAGATCTAACTGCCACTCATTATTTGCCTCCGGCCTTATCTTGATGTTTACAACTTTATTTAACCTCTGCAAATTCACAGGCTCTTAATTACACTCGGGCCTATGCGGCCCTCGTTACATCTAAGGCGCCTAGAGAATTATGCTGCTTTATCTTATACTATTACTTAACACTTAAGCCTAGAAATAAATGACACTGGCACCTTAACTAATAAATAAGACACGGACACCAACTGCGTAAGTTTAAAGGTCATCTGGGATATTTATTTAAAGATGGTATGACCCTAAATTGTTTAGGGATGGCAAGAAGAAGCACTTGAGACCAGCACCCTCAAAACGCGGATGCCCCTCATGGCGGCGACCAGGTCGCCCCACTCGCTGGCATCACTCAAAACAACTTGTGTGTACAGCCCGCTCCGCAGCGGCATGCCACGCCCCTCCTAGGGTCAGACGCGGGCACTTCCAGGAAGTGTCCAGCGCCCCACCGCCTTGAGTCGGGACTCGCCTACCTTCTTGGCAGAGGGGCGGGCCATACCCCACGGAGACCACCTGACACCACACTTGAGTGCTGGTCGAGAGCGCTCAACCGCCACTGCCTTGGCACTCTTACCCCGCCGGGTTAACCTGTGCTACAAGGCCCGCCACCCCAAAACAACTACCTACGCCCTAACTACACTAAACTAGTAAGAATGTCCTGCAGAAAAATAGCCATACCGGGGTCCGATAGGTGAACCCCGTCTGGCCTATACAACTTGGGGTTGGTTTTCACAATGGTGGGATGCCTGACTGCTTTACCACCCTTTGCCACTATGTATCTGGACACGGCGTGGTTCACTTTCTTTCTGGCCTTCTCAACAGCCTCTATACTCCGACACCCCCGCCATGTGAAACGGGGCACTATGTCTGACCAAACCAGTAATACTCCTGGCCAACGCTCCTGTATCCTCGCCATGTCCTTCTCAATTTGAATGGTTAATGCAATGCCCGTCCGCTTGACCAAGTCATTGCCTCCCAGGTGTATAACTAAGATATCAGGTCTGCCTAATCTCCGGGCTTTGGAGACTAGCAGGTCCCACAGGCCATCCCACTGAAAACCCCTAATGCCCAGCCAGTGCACCTCCCTTGCCTGAGACAGCACCGTGGTCGCAGCTGCCAATGGGTGCCTAGCAGCCCAATATATGTATGAGTGCCCCACTAACCAAACCCTGCCCAGAGTCATTGAGGAAGGGGAAGGGGCTGAAAAAGAGAAAACCTAAGGTTAGCATATAACCTTATACTGTAAGACACAACTGGAATGCATTGACTATAGACCCGAGTGAAGGGGAAAAATCTTAAAAAACCTCTGGTGGACTGTTGGGGGAGGCCAATTGTAATTAAGTCCCCTGCAGAGGAAAAAGTAAAAAAATTCCCTTCACACCGTCGATTCCGGAACGCTAAAGTTCCCAAACCGATTGTAAACAGTCTGTTTTCGGGTCAGCGCAACAGGCGCTACTTACAACTTATCTAACCTTATATATTTCTTATATGCGGCTGACATCCACCTCCCCACCGCTTGAACTGAGGATGGTGGAAGCCCCGCTGCGGCTGCGCAAGTTGCCGCCCCAATTCTGAACGAATGCGTTCCATACTCTTTCTCGGGGAGACCCAAGGCCGCGACACACCTCCGAAACACAGCCGCAAACTGGAATCGGGTAAGTGGCCCCACCTCTTTGTGTGCCAGGAACTGTGCCACGGTGCCCGGTCCGCCCGAGACATACTCCTCAGCCAGGGATACAGGACATATCGCCTTATTGCAGTGCGCTCTCAATGTAATCCAGGCGCCCTTACCCGCTTGGTCTGTCTTAGTCCTCCCTATCTTGCAGAGTATCTTTCCCTCACGGAAAACTACATTTTCTTTGAGGAGCCCTGAAAGCGCGCACTTGTTAGCTGGCACTAACTCGCTTACCCTAAAGGCCCCAAAAAATGCAAAGGAAAATGCCACCTTGAAAAGCGCCGCCTCATATCTATTCTCTGCTACTCTGTTTAAACACTGCATAAGGTCCCCCAGCATGGCCTCATCCACTGGGCGACGGGAGTCTGGAACTCCTGGCTGTGCCCTAGCCCACCCTTTTAGAGCTTTAGTCAGTACAAAAGACCTAGTAGGATCTGGCTCGCCCAGCAACTCGGAATGGAAAGCTATTCCTGCCAAAGCCGCCGCCATAGCCGACTTTGACCTGCCGTTTTTATAATGTTCCCAGACGAAGGCTAGTAACCGGTCCTCGACCGACTTACCCTCTGCCTCCGGTGAGACCTGAAAGGCTGACCAATCCCTCCAAGCCGCCCCATAAGCTCTACGTGTGGACGGGGCCAAAGATAGCAGGGCCAGTGACTTCATGCCGACTCTATGACCTGCCATACAAAAGGGGGACAGCTGAGCCCTGTGCTAGCAGCCTCTGGTGCCAGCTCGCGAAATCTCTCGAACTGGAACCTCGAGAGTGCGTCTGCTATGCTGTTGTCGACACCCGGGACGTGTCGGGCCCTAAAGTGGATATTGTGCTGCAGACAATGCAAGACTAGGTGCCTTAGTAAGCGTAATGCCTCTGGCGATGTGGCCCTCTGGTTGTTAATCGCGTGAACAACTCCCATGTTGTCGCACCAGAACACTATGCTCCTGTCTGCCAAATGGCTGGCCCACAACTCGACCGCCACAATTATGGGAAAGAGCTCCAGCAGCAACAGATTGACCGTGAACCCCCGGTCGATCCATGACTGTGGCCATGGCGCGCAGCACCACTCCCCCTGCAAGTAGGCCCCGAATCCCGTGGAGCCTGCCACGTCCGTGTAGAGCTGTAGCTCCACGCTGGAGGCTGGTTCCACCGGCCACAGCAGCTCCCTGTTAAAATGTTCCAGGAAACTGGACCAGACCGTTAGGTCGCCCTTTATCTCCTGCCCTAGCCTGACTGTATGGTGTGGGTCTCTCACCCCTGCTGTGGCCCTCTCCAGCTTCCTGCAGAACACCCTCCCCATGGGGATGATGCGGCAAGCGAAATTTAAAGATCCCAGCAGCGACTGAATCAGTCGCAACCGGACCCTCCCCTTTCGCCGGCACTCCTCGATTAGCGCCTGCAGCTTCGCCACCTTATCCTCCGGCAGCCTGCAACACCCGCCCTCGGAGTCTATTTCGATACCCAAATATATCACCCTGGTGGGGCCCTCGGTTTTGTCAGCTGCTATGGGCACCCCCATGGCTGTCAATATGTCTTTGGCCCCTTCCAGAATGTGCTTACATGTGCCGTCATCTCCTGGTCCCACGAAAAGAAAATCATCTAAATAATGAGCCACCCCTTTGCAGCTCGCACCTTCCTGTATGCACCAATGCAGGAAAGTGCTGAATCTCTCAAAGTAGGAACAGGAGACCGAGCACCCCATGGGCAGGCATTTGTCTATATATATGCCCCCTTCTAGCCTAAAACCCATAAAGCGGAATGAAGCGGGGTGCAAAGGGAGCAGCCGGAAAGCGGACTCTATGTCCAGTTTCGCCATTAGTGCCCCTTGCCCAAAGCCCTTCACAATCTCCAGAACTTCATCGAAGAGCTGGTATTGCACGCTACACTGTGATTCCGGTATGGCATCGTTGATCGACCTTCCGGGGGGGTAAGACAAGTGTTGTATTAACCTGTACTTCCCCGGCGTCTTCTTAGGGACTACGCCTAAAGGGGAGAAGCACATGCGGGGCAAGGGTTCGGCAGCAAACGGGCGTGCCATCCTTCCCAGGTCTATCTCTGCATACACTTTCTGTCTCACTACCCCCGGAAAATCCCTCGCCGATTTGAGGTTTTTATGGGATCTCACTAGGACTGATTCAGGTATGGGTAACTGAAAACCGTACTTAAAACCACTAAATAGGAACTGTGCCGCCTCCCTATCGGGGTAAGAGGCTAGGCGGCGAGCCAACTCTTCTAGGACTATGGGAGAGTGTGCCTTACTTATTGCTAGGCCCTGCGTCACCCTGGTCCTGGGCCCTTCCAGACTTGCAGACCTTTCCTGAGTGTCCTGCCCCGCACCAACGGCATTCGTGCCTATATCGGCACTTTGCTCCTCTCTCACATTTGCCGTCGTTAAAGGCGAAACATCTACCCTTGCCCGGGGCCTTCCCCCCGGGTTTCCCCCTGAGAAAGGGCTTCTTGCCCGCTTGCTCAGTGGATGGCTGACCTTTCCCAATGACCTCTAGCCATATCTCTACATGCTTGCACCCCATGGGCATGTTTGTGGACCCCTCGTGAGCCCGGCGGAACTTCTCGTCATAGTCCCGCCAAGCCCCTGTCCTGTAGCTGATGAATGTTTCGTTTACCAAAAATAGGTAGCGGAGAACATTCAAGTGCTCATCTGGCCTGGTGCTAAGGTAGCACGAGGAGAAGATGAGAAAACCCCTGAGCCAATTGTGGAAGCTCTTGAATGCGAGCTCCCCGTTGGCTGAGGACTTCTTGGCCTTGTCAAATTCCTTTTTCATATCGGCCGTCAAAGTGAAGAAATCCACAAACTTCCCCTTCTTAATCCTCTCTTTCACTCCCCTACGGAGCCCTCTGGATATGGCTGTGTTGGAGCAGTGTACCTTGTCCCCAGCCGCATCTGTAGCGGGGGGGGGGGGCGCGTCCCTCTGTTTGCGCTTTGTGCCTCTGACCCTCTTAGCCACGGCTCGCGCAACCAACTTTGCAAGCTTGCGCGGGCGCCCAGACTGACCCTCTTCCCCGCTACTAGCTGTGGAGTGATAAGATGAGGATTCACATAACGAATTGTCAGTGTTCTCACCATCCGTGGATTCAGCCCCGTCCTCAGGTTCTGCCTCTGCTTCTTGTGTCCCAGGTTGCTCTGAAGGCCTGGGCCTTGACGACCTGCCAGATTGCCCTTCATCCCCGGAGGCGCCCCCGGGGTCCCTGCCGCTCGTGACTGCTGTGGCGGCCGGAGTAGATGACCTCTGACCCGACCCCGAAACTTGCAGGATTCCTTGTGTGGCACTCTGTGTCGAGCTCATGGCCCTCCTGGCCCCGTCCGAACCTGTAGATGTTTCAGGAGACAAATGCAAGGCATTACCCATGGAGCCTGACGTTGTGGAAAAAGCTGCATCGCCCCTGGGTGCCCTACCCCTTTCTGCACTCCCCGTGGGTGTATAGTGCGGACGTGGAGGGGTGTAGTTTGGCTGTTGCCCATATGGGTGTGGCTGAACCCCGCTCTGATATGGATGCTGCAGCCCTGACCCCCAGCTAGCCGTGGGTTGTTGTTGGAACAACGCCAAGCCGACCCGTAGGGCCCCTGTGGAGTCCCACTGTGCTGGTGGAAATATGGGAAAGAGGGCTGCTGTCCCCAGGTAGGCTGGTGTGACATGTGTTGCTGCGCTGGTGTGTACCCTGGTTGGCCGGTTGATACCGCCGTAGGAAAAGGCCAGACCCCCTGCTGGTGTGGATTGCCCGGGGGCTGCTGAAATTGCTGGAAACCCGGGTAGAATGCTGACTGACCCAGTCCCTGGTGCCCATGCTGTAAGGGCGCCGAGGGAGGGAACATCCCCTGTGGTGCCTGGTTTTGCCCCAGGCCCTGGTGCCACGCTGCTTGCTGCCCCGGGTAAAACTGTGCTGTGGTAGGCCCCGTGCTATCTCCGCTGCCGCGGGTTAAGGCTGGTGGCCCTCCAGTAAACGCCCCCGTCTGCGTGGCAAAACTGCCTTGCAGTAGAGGCTCCACGGTGTGTGCCAGGGAGGCCTGCAGCGTGACCAGTGGCGGCCCCCTTATTATTGCAGGCGGCCTTGCTGGGCCTCCTGTGATCACCTGCATGGGGCTGGCGCTGGTTGCGGGCGGGGTGTATGCCCCCCCCCTGCCCTCATAAGGCAGCGCGTAAACGGGGGCCCCAGTAGCCGGAGGAGGTGTACTCATCCCCCCTTGGTCCTCCTCGCGGTGCACCTGCACTCTGTGCACCCCTACCCTGGTCCCTGGCGACCTATCCTGAGCTGCGTGGGCAGCCAGCGCCTCAGCCGAGGTGCCTGGCATACCCCCGCGTGTTGGTGTGCTGACCTCACCAGCCGCGCTAGACGCGGCCTGGTGCTGGAAACGGGCAGCCGCCGGGGACCGCGTGATCCCCGCGACGGAAGCTCCGCTGCTGCTGGGACTGGCTGCTGACAGGGGAACAATTCCGCGCTGCAGCGCCGGGGAGAGAGGGCGCACAGAGTCGCGCTGGCGCTCTGTGGCCGCCATATACTGTGCTGCAGCTGGTGATTTACCACCCCCACGCCCTGCTACAGTGCTCAGGGGGCGGGCGGCGTCCGCCAGCCAACGGGGGGGGGGGAGCGCTGCGCTTAGGACGCCCTGACATGTTTGATGTAAGGTAACTAGCTGATGTACCCAAAAAGTAAGAATACTTAGCTTCGTTTGTCTTTGCGCTTGGTCACACAGGATTGTCCCAGCAGAAATCCAGACTCAAAGAGGAAGTCCTTCCTGCTTGCTTGCCTATAAGTACCCCTCTCTAAGCTGACGACCCCCAGCTACCCGATAGGGCAGATCTAACTGCCACTCATTATTTGCCTCCGGCCTTATCTTGATGTTTACAACTTTATTTAACCTCTGCAAATTCACAGGCTCTTAATTACACTCGGGCCTATGCGGCCCTCGTTACATCTTAACGCGCACAGGACTGGACGCCGTGTAGACAGAGATGTTAGGATAATGGTACGGCACAGAGATCATTATGACAAATAGAATTATTGTTTTCATTTTCCTGTCGCTCGCGCTCTGTCATGTCCTGATTCAGGAACTCGCCAAAGCTGCTTCTGCTTGAGTCCAGATATTTACTGGAAGGTGCATTGATCAGAAAGGGGAAATGCTCTTAAGTTAATCCATTGATCGAAGGAAACCATTTCATTAGGCGTGCGATCAGCAGCTGAAACATCGCCCTGTACGCATTTCTCCATGTGCACTTAAATGACAATATAGTCATTGCTAAGCATTCCTCTGGTTCATTAGTTAGGGCTTTAACGATCATGCTCGGGATAACGCTAGAAAATACTTAGCAGACATTTCCTAATTGTACTCTAGCGTGCGTGTACCATTTGTGAGTGGAGATTTACTAAATATTCTGGGGGAGACTTATCAAAGCCTGGAGAGAGAATCTGATTGGTAGGTACTTTAAATCTAAATGTTAGGATAGAGACTGTCGTGGAGGCATGTCACTCTCTGCCAAAAGGGCGTGTCTATCTCCACATGTAGGTGTGTCCATGCTTAAAGGTTTGTTGTTACAAGATATTTCTGTATAACGTTAGTAACGATATATTTTGGGATGTTTTGGAAGTATTGATACAAAGATTGCCCTCTGTAATATGGGGTTTCTTTTTTATTATTATTATTATTATTATTATTATTTACAGTGTCTTATATAGTGCAGCAGATTCTGTTACAGTGTCTTATATAGCGCAGCAGATTCCGTTACAGTGTCTTATATAGCGCAGCAGATTCCGTTACAGCTTCTTATATAGCGCAGCAGATTCATTTACAGCGTCTTATATAGCACAGCAGGTCCCGTTACAGTGTCTTATATAGCGCAGCGGATTCCGTTACAGCGTCTTATATAGCGCAGCAGATTCCGTTACAGCGTCTTATATAGCGCAGCAGATTCCGTTACAGCGTCTTATATAGCGCAGCAGATCCCGTTACAGTGTCTTATATAGCGCAGCGGATTCCGTTACAGCGTCTTATATAGCGCAGCAGATTCCGTTACAGTGTCTTATATAGCGCAGCAGATTCCGTTACAGTGTCTTATATAGCGCAGCAGATTCCGTTACAGCGTCTTATATAGCGCAGCAGATTCCGTTACAGCGTCTTATATAGCGCACCAGATTCCGTTAGTGTCTTATATAGCGCTGCAGATTCCGTTACAGCGTCTTATATAGCGCAGCAGATTCTGTTACAGTGTCTTATATAGCGCAGCAGATTCCGTTAGTGTCTTATATAGCGCAGCAGATTCCATTACAGCTTCTTATATAGCGCAGCAGATTCCGTTACAGTGTCTTATATAGCGCAGCAGATTCCGTTACAGTGTCTTATATAGCGCAGCAGATTCCGTTACAATGTCTTATATAGCGCAGCAGATTCCTTTTCAGTTTCTTATATAGCGCAGCAGATTCCGTAAAAGTGCCTTATATAGCGCAGCAGATTCCGTTACAGTGTCTTATATAGCGCAGCAGATTCCTTCACAGTGTCTTATATAGCGCAGCAGATTCCGTTACAGTGTCTTATATAGCGCAGCATATTCTGTTACAGTGTCTTATATAGCGCAGCAGATTCCGTTAAAGTGTCTTATATAGCGCAGCAGATTCCGTTACAGTGTCTTATATAGCGCAGCAGATTCCGTTTGTGTCTTATATAGAGCAGCAGATTCCATTACAGTGTCTTATATAGCGCAGCAGATTCCGTTACAGTGTCTTATACAGCGCAGCAGATTCCGTTACAGCGTCTTATATAGCGCAGCAGATTCCGTTACAGCGTCTTATATAGCGCAGCAGAAACCGTTACAGTGTCTTATATAGCGCAGCAGATTCAGTTACAGCATCTTATACAGCGCAGCAGATTCCGTTACTGTGTCTTATATAGCGCAGCAGATTCCGTTACAGTGTCTTATATAGCGCAGCAGATTCCGTTAGTGTCTTATATAGCGCAGCAGATTCTGTTACAGCGTCTTATATAGCGCAGCAGATTCCGTTACAGTGTCTTATATAGCGCAGCAGATTCCGTTACAGTTTCTTATATAGCGCAGCAGATTCCGTTAGTGTCTTATATAGCGCAGCAGATTCCGTTACAGTGTCTTATATAGCGCAGCAGATTCTGTTACAGTGTCTTATATAGCGCAGCAGATTCCGTTACAGTGTCTTATATAGCGCAGCAGATTCTGTTGCGCTTTACAATAGTAGACAGTGATAAAACAAACTTGGTAACAACAGACAGACTTGGAGGTAGGAGGGCCCTGCTGCAAGCTTACAATCTATAGGGACATACAGATGGAGCCACCGTCATTCAGCAGGGGTCTGGTGGTCAGATCACCAACCGCTAGCCGCCGGTAGGGGACGCGCACGCACAAGAAATCTGCATTGCAGACCTAATTTTTTTTTCAGCCGCACCACAGGAGGGGTATGTGCAGAAATCGATTAGTTGGACTTAACAGAGCACTGATTTGTGTAACTCCTCCCTGAAAAATGCGCTGAAAAAAGAGGGGGGGGGGTGAGACTCGCAAAGGGAGATTACACACAGGCCCCCTCCGCTCTTGAACGCTTCTAGCATTCTCCCTCAAAAAAAAGGAGTCTGGCTGAGCCTCTGAGAGATGTAGATTTGGATGGGTTATATTTTTTTCTGTGCAGGATAAATACTGGCTGCTTTTGCATGTATCTCACAACTACTTGAGTTCTTTAGTTTTACACTGCAATTTAGTTTTCAGGTTGAACACACCCCACCCAAATCCAGGGCTGTCTTAACATATTGGCTTAATGGGCAGCTGCCCAAGGGCCCCCACAATTCTGGAAGCCTTTGAATTGGGGCAGATTGGGTTGTGGGCATCTGCCTCCTGAGCTTCTTGGGATGCAGTAGAGAAGGCTTCCTGGTCACCATGAGTGTAAATCACACAAAAACAGAGCGACCAGGGAGCATTGTCTTCCTGCTTCCCAGCCTGCAGCCAGACAGTGAATGGCTGATTGGTAGATGGCTGGAGGTATCCACCAATCAGAGTTCACCATTCCCTACTTGCCTCCTAAATGCAGCCAAACAGTGAATGTCAGCATTCTGATTGGTCAATGGCTGGAGCTATCCACCCAATCATAGTGCTGACAGCCATTCACTGTAGGGAAGCAAGTGGAAAGATGGCACAAGGAGGATGATACCTCCCCACACAAACCCTGCGAAACGGCACAATTTGCATAATTTTAGTCCCGTCATTTGAATTAGCAGCTCCAAGAAGACACAAATTTCAGGAGCCTCTTGGCCTTTTCAGGAAGTTCGGCAAGTATGCTCTTCCTTGTCATCTCCCCGACCTCCACCCTTCAGTAATTCTACCCACCAATACATTGAGTACAAGATCAATGGGTTCCCATCCGTGACTCCTGCAAACCTCCACAAGTTGACCCTACCCTTGCCTCTGTTATCCCATCATGCCTATAGCAACCAATCAGCTTCTAACAATCATTTTATAGAAGGTTCTTGACTGGTTGCTATGGGCAACTTCACCACTTGTCAACTTCTATCTTTAGAAAGTTTTGTACATTTTCACCCAGGGAACCACACTGTAATGCCACGGCTGGAGGGAGCATCGTTTAGTAACTCTTCATTAAGCTTAGACATGAACGACTGATTTATGAATCCCGCTCACATATGTGATTAGCAATATTCAGGCAAAGAGCTAAGAAGAAAATCCACAGGAACAATCACCACAGATCATCTAAATATAGAGCCTCAAATGATCTAATCATTATAGTAATCAAATTCATGATTGTACATAGAAAGAGACTGATTCTGGGTATAGAGAACAGCAAAAACAGCAATTAACTGGGCACTTCGATAAAATCATGCTGCACTGAAGCTGGGGCAGATGTAACGGGATACAGTTATAACCCCGGCGGTCAGGATGCTGGCTGCCGGAATCCCAACTGCAGTCAGAAATCCAGTGCCGGAACTTCAAATTGATCAGGATGCCGACAGTAAGTATGCCAGGTGGGTTAGATGCTAAATCGCTCAGCGTGCTCAGCAAGATCGCTCAGCACACAGCGATTACACTGGCCCTGACCGGCGGTTAAGTAGATTTATCCAGCATGGTGGATATTAATTGCTGGCTGATTGCGATGCGCGGGGCCACACATCGCTATCGATATGGCCCCCTAGACACGGAACGATGTAGGGGTATTTTCTAAGAGATAAGGGGGGAGATTCTCTAAGAATCTCCGCCCCCCTTCGCCGCCAATCGCATTTATAATTATCGCATATGTTCTAACATATGCGATAATTATAGCAAAGTACAGCTCTTGCGTTAAGAGCTGTCCTTTGCGGTGAGAGTAGCCGGGTCCCAGCAGATCCCGGCGGCTCCCCCCTCCCTCACACACCCGGCGCTGCTGCTGCTGCGCCGGGCTCTCCTCTTCCCTGCAGCCGGAAGAGGATCAGTGCAGGGAGGAGGTCACAGGTCCGGGCAGCACAGCTCTGTGCTGCCCGGACACAGGTGAGGGGGCGATTCGGGGCGGCGGGGGGTCGTTGCGGGGCGGTGGTGGGATGCAGTAGAAGCCCATTGGCTTCTATGGGGGCATCGCCAGAAAAACCAGGCGGGGGATGCTTAGAGCATCCCAAAATGCGGTAAAAACCCCGATAACTGGGTTTTTACCGCATTTCTTGTTTAGAGAATCTCCCCCAAGGACTCACAATGAGACTGTTAAAGAGTCACTTATACCCCTTTCACACTGTATTGATAACCTAGGTAATTGCTGGGTTGCTGCCAGGTCGATGTGCGGTGTGAAACCAACCCGACAATTCGACCCTGGTTATAAGAAGGGTTAAACCCGGGTCATCCTCTGTATAATGGGAACATGAAAGTCCCGGTCCCAGGAGCTAGATCCCAGGTCCAACCTGGCAATTGCGATGTGAAGGCGGTATTATTTATAACGGGGGGGGGGGGGAATAACGATTGTCCGTTTCCTCCTAACTCTAAACACTCGCCTAATGAGTTCTTTCCTTGCACACAAAATCCTACTAGCCCCCATATCTCTCTACGTTCTCTAATTATATCTACATGTTCTTCAAATCTGTTTCCCAGAATACTTACGCGGAGGTAGAATGTGCATTTCACAGCGTGACTCCGCAGCAAGTACCGTTACCTAACAAGCACCTGACCCCCTCTCCCCTACCCTGTACATAATGCAGTAAGGCTCCAGTCAGACATAATGATTCCGAATGTAATTGCAGCGCAGCTGAGAGAAGACTGTAGGGGCGCAAATTAAGGAAAAAAAAAAAACCTCTTTATTACACAACTGGTTTCTGTTTTTCTGGATCCTATTTTGGTGTTCAAAGATTCACATTCTTGTTATAATTCAGCGAATTATGGATGTGTGAAAAAAAAAAGGCATTTAAAGGGACCCAATCCAGGTATTTTTATATTGTTGTTTTTGTGTAAATGTAAGGTGAATATTAAGGGTTGGATGTAAAAAATAAATGAATTATTCAGTACAGTTCCATTGTTTGATCTTTTGCTCAGAATCCCTGATTGCAGTTCGTGTCCATTTAAGCAATAAACAAGATTTTCTAGACACCTTAGGCATGTTCAGTGTAGGATGAAATGCTGATTTTGTGTCCATCTTGCTAGCAAAATGTAGATGCAATCAAGACAACCGTCTGTTGATTACAAAGAATTATTGTTATGTTTTATATGCAAAAAAATAATGAATTATCATCCCTTGTGTCGTTTAAATGTAATAGCCTCCAAGGTCAGCTGCCGCACGGGATGCCGGACAAACTCGGATGTATTTTTAAAGGAGCAATCATTTACAAGGTATGGTTTTGCCTAGTAAACGTTTGTCTCTTTTAAAAAAAACTCCAAGCTCAGCCGGCATCCTGCACCTGCTGAACTTGGAGGCTGTTACATGTGGCCACATATGTTGCCTGCATGCAGATGACTATATTTGTGATGTGCAAAATCAACTTTTGTGATGTCATGCACCTAAATTTGCAGCATTAAGAATTTTAGCAGAGAAATGTCTATGTAACAGAAGGGCTGGTTATTACGCAGTGGTAGTTACAGTAGACCTTATTTGTGACACTTTACACTTTTGCGCATTCTTCTGGCTCTTTTGTATCTACAGACTACTTGAAATTCCCAGCAGCAGCATTATAATAATAATAATGTAATTTATGTAGCGCTCTTTCTCCAATAGGACTCACTGGATTATTGCATTGTGACAATGGGTGGTCTTATTGTCTTGCACATAAATCAGTACAGTCCACACAGAACCGCTCCACTTCACATCCCATTTATGAAAGCAGTAGTAAAGTATGTACAATCAACAGACAAAAGGAAAAACAATGTGATATTTACAATCAAGAGACGGCACTATCAGGGATTCACCTGTCTGGATTGTTGATCTTGTCTAGCCACACCCCATTCACTAGTGACCTTGACATGACTATATTTATTACGGGGGCTGTAAATGATCCTGTTCCCCTTTCCCACAACTTACTTCCACTGGAATGAGCTATAAGCACCAGGTATTTTCATGTAAATCCCAGCAGCCAGGTAGATGGTCCTTTTACCATCATAGTCCTCTCATTTTTGACATAGTGATTAGACTCATAAATACAAAAACCTAATATATATATATATATATATATATATATATATATATATATAACGGAGGGTTTGTTCGGCACTCTCGGCTAAAGCAGGGACATCCACCGGGGTGCCTTCCTAAGCAATTGGTATAGACAATATTCTCCAAGGCAAAAAGCCCTGGAAAGGAAGAAGCGGCACTCTCCGGATTTGTAAATCAAGCGAATTTTAGTGCATTACAAAAATTTACAACATAATCGTCATAGTCATCAACGTTTCAAGGCTAGTGTGCCTTTTCATCAGGACGAAATAAAGTGCACTAATAGCACTTTATTTCGTCCTGATGAAAAGGCACACTAGCCTTGAAACGTTGACGACTATGACGATTATGTTGTAAATTTTTGTAATGCACTAAAATTCGCTTGATTTACAAATCCGGAGAGTGCCGCTTCTTCCTTTCCAGGGCTTTTTGCCTTGGAGAATATTGTCTATATATATATATATATATATATATATATATATATATATATATATATATATATATATATATATATATTATGTAGTGTTCATTCTAGCATCCGCCATATTTGAAAACCCATGCAGTTCCTCTTCCCTGCCTGGGGTGTCGCTGTCTGCTGTAGTGCTTCTAGCACAGTGTGGTCTGTATATCAGCCCTGGTCGCTGTCACAGCTCGCAAAAACCATTGCATATACCCGATAGCGTGTTTGGCATTGGAACTGCGGCTTCTGTTGTGCAATGCGGGCCTGGAACAAAAATGGAGCGCTTCAGTAAGCATGGCGGCCTATAAATCTCAAGGCTGGGACAGGTTGTGTGTAAAATGTCCAGTGTTATTGTGATCTCCCTTTTTAGGGTTGTTGTGTGGTGTTAGATTGTTCAGTAGGTGTCTTCATTATAGCGGGAAGTTAGCTTGTGATCCATGTATTACCCTCCCTCTTTCCCATTCTGGCTTTGTGAGTGGTTGGAAGGAAAGATTGGCAGCCCGGCAGCCATCTTGTTACACTGATGGTGTGCCCCCATTTTGTGACACCGGGTGTTCTGATCTCTCCCTACTGGGTTCAGCAGCTCTACCTGGCCAGGTGGGATTTGTGTGTGCTATTAGTGTGGAAATCTGAGACTTCTCTCTTGTTGTTATGGCTATTGGCCCATGCAGAACTCATTAAGTCAACTACCTCTTCTGATTGGCTGGCCTTTCTTTCTTCCTCCATCATACTATTGTATTTAATAAAGCGGACTCATTTTCGCTGCACCTCTGTCTTGTTAATTATATTTTTATGATGTATTTGAATTCGGTCTAATGGTTATTTATCATTCACATTTGTCTCACAGCAATGAGGTCATGGGTTCGATTCCACCATGTCCCCTACTGTGCAGAGTTTGTATATTCTCCCCGCGCTTGCGTGGGTTTCCTCCCACAATCCAAAAATATACTGGTAGGTTAATTGGCACCCAACAGAAAATTAACCCTCGAATGTCTGTGTGCGTGTACATGTGGTAGTGAAAATAGATTGTAAGCTCCACTGGGGCCGGGACTAATGTGACTGTTCAGTATCCTCTGTAAAGCGCTGCAGAATATGTGTGCGCTATATAAGAAACTGGTAATAAATAAATAATACACAAATGCCCATGAGGAGAAGCTGTCATCAGTCACTGGGGCATTTAACTTGTCTGTTAAGGCCCATACACACTGGGCGACTTTGAGCTGAAAGTCGCTCAAAACAGCAGGTTTGAGCGGCTTTCAGCTCAAAGCCGCCCAGTGTGTATGGTCCGGCGATGAGCGGTGATCGCTGCTGCACGCTCCCTCAACATCGCTGGGAAAGCTGTTCAGATGAGCGGCTTTCAGGACGGTGCCGGGCAGGGGGAAAGCCGCTCAGTGTGTATGCACTGAGCGGCTTTCCCCGCGGCAATGACAGCCGTTATCGCTGTCCATACACGCTGGGCATAGTCACCCCATGTGTATGGACCTTTAATTCCCATGCTCTATTCCCTTCTTCCACTGTGAGAGGGTTTCCGGCATTGAAAGGATTATTGATCCATGTATAGAAAATGAAGGCTGTGTGGGTGTGAGGGCCCGTCACATACTGCTGCACAGATTTGGATACATAAATAAAAAGGACATTTTTTTTACATTTATTCTTTTATTCTTCCACATTAATCCTGCATTATGTAAAGATTTAATTTAATTTGTTGCTTGCGAGAACATAGGCCCTTATTCTGGTTTACTCGCAAATGGCAAATTCCTTTTCAAAAGACCAAGTGCATTGCAGGTGGGGCAGATGTAACTTGTGCAGAGAGAATTAGATTTTGGTGGGGTTTTATTTCAAAGTGAGATTTACAGATGGATCGCCTCTCAGCCAGCGCTGGGGCTCGCGGAATCGCCCACCGCTGGCGAGCCGGCGCTCTATCTAAGTGGGACGTGCATCCCAGTTTCCTGGCGGCGGGGGACGCGAACCCTGCCCGTCTCCGCTTCAGAGAGACGGGCGGGGAGGTGGGATCGGGCAGTGGGTACCGGCGGCGAAGCGGTGGAGACCAGCGGGGACCTCCGTAGTAACGGGATGCACACGCATCCCCTGCTGGCGGGGGCTGGCGGATGGCAAATCTACGGCCAGCCCCTGCAAGAATGAAGGGCGCTCCATCTGTATATTGCAGTGTAAAAACAAAGCAGCCATCATTTTCTGTGCGCAGAAACAAAAAAACTCCCCCAAATCTAAATCTCTCTGCACATGTTACATCTGCCCCACCTGCAGTGCAGCATGGTTTTGCCCATTTGAGAAGGAATTTGCCTTTGCGAGTGAACCAGAATAAGGGCCATGGTTCCTGGATAAGAGACAAGGAGCACAGGGCAGTGAGATTGTCCTTGTCACATAACTTACTGTATCTGCCAAGTGTCAGTCACAGCTCCGTATCACAGCTGCAGAAGCGCCAGACTCCGTGCTGGAGGAGGGAAGCGACCGCTGCCTTTATTAAAAATGTGTTATTAAATAAAGCACCTACACCCTTATTAATGCTGTTTATAATATGAGGGAATAAGTCGCAAGCATCCGTTTTACATCTGCGTTCTCTATAAATGTCATTAGTCTTAGAAATTTTCACGTTTGTGATGGACTATTTAATAACAGGTTTAGCTGCGGACACAGAGGGAGTTTTTTCTCTCACCTGCACTTTGTTATAGTTTGTATAAATGATGCAGACTTTATATTGTTCTCAGCGCCTATTCCGGAACATCATCCCTTAATGCTTTACCTGCTTACAGCAGAGTTCCCGGTGTTTTCAAATAAAAAAAATGGAACAAAGGGGACGATTTAGACCTCGTAGCGGCCCGAATTAGCCCCCTTCCCCGATGTTTGGGGATTGCGCTTGCACTATTATGCGCGTGTGAAAATCCCGATGATTTCAGCGCCTGCCCCGTATTTGGCGATCAGCGGCGGAAATAAAAGTCAAACTCGTTTTAGACTGAATTTTTTACCGAAGGGGAGAAAAATCATTCGATGTTCAGTGACCATCGAATGATTTCTATCCTCTTCGGCTGCATGCGAGGCGATGTGTTTGAGTACACATCCCCTCGCATGCTAGTGAAAGATTCAGGGGGGGGGGGGGCTGGCTTTCGACATTGCGGCAGGCGGTGCTTACCTGTTTGCGTATACGCAGCCTAGCGGACAGGTCTGAATCGGGCCCTTAACCTTATAAGAGAGTACTCGATTGGCTTATCGTGGACGTAGCTTCCGCCTAAAGTGAAATGAGCTATTCAATTGTTTATCGTGGCGTGCATCTCCCAGCCTTTTGAAAGCCGAGCAGAAATCTGGCCAATGTATGTTTTGGGGTAACCCTTGGGGTGCCTTAACTGCATCGCATCTGGCTTTTGGATGCTTTAGTTCAGAGAAGTCGCCCCTGTATTTCGAATGTTAAATCTGTGATAACTTTTGGATGCCCGCGGCATTCGCACCCAGCGACACGATAAATTGAATAGCTACTACCACTTTTGGATGGGAGCTGTGGCCTCGATAAAATAATTGAGTAATTAAATAAAAAAAAAATGAGTGGAATGATGACTGAAGGTGCCCAGACACGGTGCGATGAACTCAGTAACTTTTTGTTCTAGATCGCATCGCATCGCATCTAGTACAAAAAGCATAGAATGTTCTCCAGCAGCTTGCTTTTTGTACTATGGCCCTCATTCGCGGCTTGCCGAATCCCAGAGGGCACTCCCCCGCCCAATTGCCCCCCACACGGACGATACGTCGCAACCGCTCGTATCCTCTCGCGAAGACACATCCCCTTGCATGTCCCGCTGGCGGAAAAATCAGTCTATGGTCGCGGACCAGCTAATGATTTCTATAGGAGGAGACTGACTTATATTTGCATGGGCCTGCCCGAAAACAGTGCGGGCGGTTGACGTCCTGTGACGTCAGCCGCTCACCCCCGGCCCACCTCCTCACGCCCCCACAATCCCATGGGAACGCCCAGTGTTTTCATGAGGACGCCCACGAAAACAGTGGGCGTTTCCATGGTTGACACCCTGGCCCGCTGCCCCAAGCCACGCACACTGAAAACATTGTTCCCCCGTTCGTACGCGCGGGTTAGCGAATCATTCAGAATGACCCCCTAGATACGATGCGATCTAATACAAAAAGTATGGGCTGCGCAGACTTTCTGTGCTGTGCATTGCTGTGATGTGCACAGGATCGTGCATCGCATTGCACCGGAAAAACGCACCATGGATGGGCACCTTCGGCCATATTTATCAAGCTGAGGGTAAAGTCACCCTGATGTGGCATTGCCCATACTTTTCCTATGGCTGGCTTCCATAGCCTCTCCGCCTTTCCTTGATCCATGCTGGTTTTAACTGGACAGCGAGAGCATGAACACCAGTGTTTCCCAGGACACTATGAAGGTTGACTACTAAATTTATTTTATTTATTTAGTACCAGTTATTTATATAGCGCACACAGATTCTGCAGCGCTTTATAGAGAATATTTGAACATTCCCATCAGTCCCTCCCCCAGTGGAGCTTACAATCTCTGTTCCCTACCACATGTACACACACACACAGACATTCTAGGGTTAATTTTGTTGGAATCCAATTAGCCTACCAGTATATTTTCAGATTGTGGGAGGAAACCGGAGAACCCGGAGTAAACCCACGCAAGTATGTGGAGAATATACAAACTCCGCACAGTTAGAGCCATGGTGGGAATATAACCCATGACCTCAGCGCTGTGAGGCAGTAATGCCAACCATTGGGTTGGGATCATTTGGTCTATTGCATTATGGTAGAAAGTCATTAGGTCGAATCCATTAGGTCGACATGCTAAAAGGTCGACATGATTCTAGGTCGACATGGGAAAAGGTCGACATGATTCTAGGTCGAAAGGTCATTAGTTCGACAAGGTCATTAGTTCGACATTGTCTATGTCGACATTCACATGGTCGACATGGGGTTTTTCACTGTTTTTTTACCTGAATGTCAACACAGTCGACATGGACACAGTTTAAAGTGCACTGCATCCCCTCGCATCGCTCGCTGCGCTCGCTATGCGTCGGGCACGGTGCCTCGCTACGCTCGGCACACTATTTTATTCTCCCACCACGCCCTAGTGGATGGTAGGGCATGAAATACCGCCTGTCGGCACATGTTGGCTCAAAAAACAGTGAAAAACTCCATGTCGACCTTGTGAATGTCGACATAGACAATGTCGAACTAATGACCTTGTCGAACTAATGACCTGTCGAACTAATGACCTTTCGAACTAGAATCATGTCGACCTTTTCCCATGTCGACCTAGAGTCATGTCGACCTTTTAGCATGTCGACCTAATGGATTCGACCTAATGACTTTCTACCATAATGCAGTAGACCAAATGACCGCATCCCCAACCATTACACCATCCGTGCTGCCCCAAAGGACTCACGCTCCTTCCAAATCATTGTATGGATGGTGACCATCAAATAATTTGGCCCCAGCACCCAAAAAAATTGTGGAGCTCTGAGTTTATTATCGAGCGCAGCGCCCTTTCCTCTATTTATAAGTGAAAATAAATAATAAAGAATACTCTTTCATATTCGTTTCTATATGAGAAAGAAATGTCATCCATCCAGTTGGTGTATCTCAGGCACAGTGTGTGTGTGTGTGGTCCACGTTCCGTTATGTAATCCCTGCAGTCACTAATCTGTTGGTATTCTGTTTCTTTATGTTTGTGTTCAGTGTTATACACCCGCGCTCTGCATAACTGGCAGCACACAACCTTAATTATCTTCTGTAGACCTCACTGTCGCCTACCTCACCTAGCCAGCGGCTGCGCATTTCATTATAGAAGGCTTATTTACTAACATGTCATTGAGCGGCAAACTTAGCGACACTTGTTATCATTGTCTGACTTGCACTAGATAAATACAAGCCGTTCTGGTTCATTCATTGAAAGTCTCTGAGTGCAATGTTTAGTGTAGGCGCACTGGCGCCCATAGTATGTGGCGTTCCAAATATTTGCTATGTGCCGCTGCATACTGATCAGCTGGAACACCGCACATTACTTGTGGGTCTACATATTTAGGGGTGATTCAACACCGTTCACTCAGCAGCGGTCATTTGCTCCTGCCCACGCCCTTCCCTCTCCGACCCGTGTGAAGGCCTCGACAGCTGTGATAGTCACCGTACAACAGCCCTGCACATGCGCAAATACACATGCGTAGAGCCGCACCATCGGTCCCCAGTGAGAATACGCTGGGGACCGATCACTATTGAATTGGGCCCTTACTTCCTATTTGTAATGGTTTTCTAGTTAATCGCAACTATAAACTTGCCCTCCCAGATCTCCGTCCACGATATTGGTTCCTTGGTGTCACCTGGGCAGCTACCATTGAGAACAAACGCAAGACTGATCTTATATCATGGGGCTGATTTGTCATCTCTCAACTGTCATTTTTTCAAACATGATGGGAGCTGATTGGTTGGAGCACCATTTATTACACGCAGCGATTTCTAAAACTGGTTGCATAAGATAAAACTCATTGATACATCAGCCCCTGTGATTGTAAGATCAGTAATTCCACTACATGTCGTATATGCTTAATAAAACCACTGCCTCCCAGCCACTTACTGAAATCACCTCTGTACTCTGCTGCGGGATACGATGGGATGTTTAATTCCATTTACCTCTTTTTGGGCTTTTCTTTGTTGCCTCCATGTCTTATTTAGCAGAGCGTGTCTTAGATTGTAGTTTCCCTTCACTGATTTCCACCTAAATATTTAGACAACTGCATAATGTGTTGGGTTTTTTGGGCGTGCTGTTTGTGTTTGTTGCCGTTACAAATGTTGCTTTGTAAATTATGTTAGAATCCCACTTTCAGTCTCTAAAACCTGCGCTCTGAGGCATTTCCATAGATGGACTGAGGAGGTCAGGTGTCGGAACTCCAGGGGTCGGTTTGCGGTTCAGAGGTCGTTTTATATTAGAGTAGTAACATTGGTAAGGATGCCTATAATATACAATATACTGCGGCAGATACGGCATATTTCCACATGAGGATAATGTGGACCAGGTTTTAGATCAGCAGCAGGAAAACTGATGTGATCAGGGTTGGGCTGATTAGCAGCACCTGTGCTTTCCTGATATAAGTGTTTCCAGGGCAGGGGGTCAGTGCTCCTGATGGTGGTACAGCTGCACAGATGATAGGCAAGGGATGTGGGCTATGGTAGGGACCACTGGAACACTGTGAGGAGTTTGTACTATGCAGTGACACCTGTATGCTGCAATGCTGTAACCGTGCTTGCCTATGCTGATTACCTGGTATGCTGTTTACCTGCTACAAAGTAAAGACCAAGACTTCATCTCATCCAGTGTATGTGATTCCTTGTCACAATACACAGAATTTGAGACAATAAAGAAAAGCAGATGTGTTCTATGTATATTCCGGCCCTGCTAGTTCTTATAAATGCCATAAGCCCACCCAGCTTGCGGAATCCGTGCTTCTGGGGAAAGTCTTCTGACAAGACAAATTCTGCCATATGCCTCCTCTGTCAGGCGGCGGTGTACAGCCAGCTGAGATGAAAACGGAGCGCTCCAGTCCTGTCTGAGTCCATAAAAAGCAAAAACCTGTGGAGGTAAATTATCTGGGATCATGACGCGCCTGAGAAAGGGAAATGGCTGAAGCTCCAACTACCATTTCATCATGAGAGGATTTACATCCTGATCACTGGCGTAACTATAGCACCGCAGCCCCCGCCACCGCGGGGGGGGGGGGGGGGGCGCTGTGCATATGGGGGCGCCGGGGGCTGCCGTGCTATAGTTACACCTCCCCCCAATCCCCAACAGGCTTACCTATTTCGCTGGTCCCGGTGGCTCCGTTCTTCTGCTGAGGACCACCACAAAATGGCCGCCCCCATATAGCACACAGTTCTCTGAAACTGTCTGCTGTATGGGGGCGGCCATTTTGTGGTGGTCCTCAGCAGAAGAACGGAGCCGCCGGGACCAGCGCGAAAGGTAAGGCTGCGGGGGATTGAGGGGGGGGGGGGCGTTTGAATGGGCGGCGGGGGCGCCCCCCCCCTAACGGTGGGGGGGCGCCCAAAACGTAGCTACACCGCTGATCCTGATCGGTGTGGCAACCGCTTCAGGTGGGCATGGTGGAAATATGCTGGGATATGGTCGCTCAGCGACATTGTCTGTACGGGGCTTAAGGGTCAGGTGCACTAAGCCTTGGAGAGGGATAAAGTGGAGAGAGACATAAAATATCATCCAATCAGCTCCTGTCATTGGAAATAAAAAAATAAAATACAACTACCTGTATAATTGGACAGTAAAAGCACCAACGCACAAATTGGTGAAAAGAAAACTAAAATCTATATATATATATATTTTTTTTAAATGAAACCCAATTAAAGGGCTTTATTTAACGACGATACTAAATGTTGGTGGCAGATTGTGTATAGTACCACACTGATACAGAATATGCCATTGGTATTTAATTGAGCTTTCTGCTGCTGTGTTGCCGGTTGGCTGCAACGGTCTAATGAGCACTATTTTAGCCGTTACAAAGGTTACGTTTAACATCCTAATGCCTTAATATGAAGCGGCCACGCGTGGCCTTTTTATGCCCATGTAACTCTTTGAAACGGAGACCGCTCCACAGTATTTTTCTGTTATACCTAGGATTTTGTCGCCTTGTTTTCGTTTTATCATCCCCGCCTGTAGAACAGATCGCTGTACCTTATACAGCTTGACCCTGATACTCCAGAGAGGATTAGAGGACACTGAATTGAGAGCTAAAGATAGCCAAGTGCTAAAGATAGCCGCAGGCGTCTATGCTCCAAACAGTATTGCGACAGAAGATATAGAGTTGTCCTACGGGAGCTGCCATACGGTGACTGGTGATCATCTACTTTCTCTCTCAGGTTATGTAAATGAAATCTGTCACTGGGGATAATCTAGTTTCTTTACAGGTCTCAGAATCACCTTCACTGTTACTGGTGAGTGCTAGCTCTTGTGCACACTCTGCGTTCAATAAGAGGGAATTTTTTTTGTATGTTTTGCTCTTGTCTTTTTTTATTTTAGTTTTGTCTCTTGCCGTTAGGTAGATGGTAGTGTCCCAAAAAAAAACTATAGATAGATTTATATTTTTAATCATTTCCTCAAAAGAAGAATCTATGAAAGTATTTATTTTATACCATACCTCGGCCTTTCCCTAAAACTCTATGTAATAAATTTGACCGTCTACTGTCTAATTACCTTTGGGGTGGGGCAAGGCTGAAAATAGCCAGGTCAACCAGCAGCTAAAACTGCTGGTGGAGTAGCGTACCCCGACTTGAAGAAATACCACTCGGCTTGTATACTAAGTCAGGCCAGAGACTGGTTCACTCAAGATACACCTAGACCCTGGGTACCCATAGAGCAAAATGTCGTTCTTCCCTTCTCCCTACCTGATTTGCTGTGGTTGCCCATTTCTTTGGCTGCTGTTGGGGTTGATGACTGTAAGACGACTTAAAGGACTTTAGCTTCTTGGCATAGTCTGATTATATCTATTCCCAGTGTGGCTTTGCCCTCCCCGCAGTTATCTCTTCGAGCTATAGCCCTTACGATTCAAGACTTAGAGTTATCTTCATGGCGTGACCTAGGCATTCAAGATGTCCTTTGAGAGGATAATTTGAGATCTCCCGCCATTTGAGATCTCGGCACTGGCTTCATAGATACCTTCCTAAATCTCCCACCCAAGTTGGTCTCCCTAAAATATTGACGTTTCTTCTCACGTCCCAATCCACTAGAGGTGGTGTCTCTAGGTGGTACCAGCACCTACATAGGGAAACTCAAAAAGGGAGGTTCCCTGCACAGGCCAGATGGGAAAAACATTCCTAATACATTTAATGACGCAATTTGAAAAGACATCTTTCGTGTTTTAGGATCTCCAAATGTATAAATCATTCAGAAATGTATTACAAGCTGGTTCACACCCTGGCGCATCTACATAAAATATGGCCCAACAGCTCTTCTAACTGTTGGAGGAACTGCGCGATGGTGGGAGATATCCTACATATATTTTGGTTGATTCAATCTTTTTTTGTCGGGATGTATTCCTTCTCATATCTAAAGTATTGGAAGTGTATATTTCAATGGATCCCCTATTAGCCCTAGTTCACTATTTTCCCAGTGAGCTGACTGGAGGTGACAAATACCTTCTTGAACATATCCTAATAGCTACCAAAGCTTCCATTGCCCAAATGTGGAAGTCAGCCGCAGTTCCCAAAATGGTGATTGAAAATAAGGTTCATAAACAGTTTATTTTTGAAAGAGCAGAATGTGGCATGTTATTTTTATTCATGTGCTTATAGCACATGAATATATATTTAATTTAAAAAATATATTTTTAAAATTTTTTTTTTTTTACACAGAGCAGCCAGCAGGGGGCCGGAGCTCTCGAGCCGCTCATTAGATATTCATATATTCACTGCACCTGATCATTACATATGCACGATCGGGTGCAGTGAATACTGGGTCCCCCGCTGGCTATAGGGGGGGGGGGCAGCTTGTGCTGCCTGGGTCCCGGGGAGCCCACCTCCCCTCCACATATGTTCTGGGGCAGCCAGGGAGACTTTAATCTCCCTGGCTGCCACCATCCCCCGGCTCCCTGCCAGCTCCCTGCCGCGGACGCTCGTCCGCTGCAGGGGTTAAGACTCGCCGCGAGTGGCGGCGAGTCTTAACCACATTGAATAGTGGGAGCAGGAGTGGCAGCGAGCCCTCCGGAACAGGGCGAGTGCATGGCGAGAGAAAAAATCTCTCGCCATGCACGGAGAATTATTCTTGTTGAATACAGCCCTAAGAGTGAACCAGAATAAGGCCCACTATTAGCTGGCTATACCAGTCCCACATGGTGCATTAGGCGTATCCTAGTGGCGGTTATGGGTTGTTTTACCCTTTAGTTATGTTTTTACTTTGTTGTGAAATGTTGTTGTGCTTTTGCCTGTCCAGAATGTTCCTGTACATAAAATAGGTGTTTTACAATTGATGGATTTATCTGCTTACAGACATTTTATGAATAAGCACCAGAAGCCAGTGCTAACGGGCCAGCGGTTTAAAACCAGAAAGAGGGGTAAGTTTGCAGCACTGGTTAGCTAATAGGATTATACATGTCCCATTACATTTCATGTTCTATCCCGTGTGAAGCCCTAAAGGTGGCCATACACTAGGGCAGGCATGTCCAAACTGCGGCCCTCCAGCTGTTGTGAAACTACACATCCCAGCATGCTTTGCCATAGTTTTAGCATTTCCTAATAGCAAGGCATGATAGGACTTGTAGTTTCACAACAGCTGGAGGGCCTAAGTTTGGACATGCCTGCACTAGGGTGACCGCTCCGTGGGAAGAAGTCACTTGCAATCCCCCTTGTTCCGCCCTGGAACCTCTCCAGTTCTTATTATGTAACATTATAGTGTCCTCCACATTGCAATGAGCAGATTCGATTGTGCCATATTACAGTGGCCTCCAGTTCATATTGTATCATATTACAGTGGCCTCCAGTTCATATTGTATCATATTACAGTGGCTTCCAGTTCATATTGTATCATATTACAGTGGCTTCCAGTTCATATTGTATCATATTACAGTGGCCTCCAGTTCATATTGTATCATATTACAGTGGCCTCCAGTTCATATTGTATCATATTACAGTGGCCTCCAGTTCATATTGTATCATATTACAGTGGCATCCAGTTCATATTGTGCCATATAACAGTTACCTCCAGACCAGGTGATAAGAAGATAGCTGGCTTTCTGTCTGATCATCAGCCCTTCGCCCGCTTCTATGGGCTGCAACCAATATCATCCTCTTCATCATTGATGCCCATATTTGAGTGACAGCTATTCTAATCCCGACTGTTTTTTTTTATTGTTTTCCTACCAGTCTCCTTCATAATTATCTTGAGAAATGATCTTCATAAATGTCCCCGAGCGCATCTCTTGATCAGTGTAAATGTTTCATGACAAGAGAGAATTCCATCAATTGAAACATTCTTCTTGTATTACTACAGATAACTGGGGGACGACGCGCTTTGTTCTGTGATAATTGCTTTTCTCTGTCCCGTTCTCTCTGCTTACTTCCGCCGTAGACAGTTGCTGAATAAATAAGTGATCACGTTCTCTGCTTCTTTAGATGAGAAAGAGAAGTTTGAACCTACAGTATTTCGGGATACCATCATCCAGGGTCTTAATGAGGCAGGAAACGATTTGGAAGCAGTAGCAAAGTTCCTCGACACGACCGGCTCGCGCCTGGATTACCGCCGCTATGCTGACACGCTGTTTGACATTCTCATAGCTGGGAGCATGCTAGGTAAGTCCGTAGTATAAGTCTCCTGGAAATGGTTTACTGGCCCAATGTCTGTCACTCCCAGAGGCGGATTAAGCACGGGGCGACGGAGGGGGTCGCCCAGGAGCCCTCACACATAAGGGGCCCCCACACTGGCACTGCTGCCAATGTGGGGTTCCTGTCACCCCGGGCAGCGGGGTCAGGTGGCGTAGTGCAAGAGGGCAGGGGGTCCCTGCAGCGGGCTGGGCATTCAGCGCCGGGGATGGGAAGTCAGCTGCCGGGTCCCTGCGGCGGATGTGGACTAGTAGCCAATACCGCTACTAGTTCCCATCTGCTGCAGGGACCCCGCTACTGACTTCTCATATACTGCAGGGACCCCGGCGCTGACTGCCCAGACCGCTGCAGGGTCCCCTGCCCACCTGCGCTGCCCAGGAACCAGCCTCCCCGGGGCCCCCACAGACCTTAATCCGCCCCTGGTCACACCTATAATAACCAAGAGCCCCACAATTAAAAAGCAAGTTCCATAGTGATGAGGGATCACAACTATGGTCCTCAAGACAGGCCAGGATTTAAGTATAGCCATATTTGAGCACCGGTGATTTCATTAGTACTATAGTTATTCTGATCTAATCATCTGTACTGAAGCCTGGATACCATTAAAACCTGCGCTGTCAGTGTGCCTTGAGGAGCGAGGTTGGGAATCTCTGCTGCAGCCTGTTCTCGTGCGTCACACTGTGAGAGAGTGGGAGATCTCTTGTCAGTTTTATATGTGATGCAGCTGAGTGATAACAGTTGGAGAAGGAAGTGAAGATCAGGTTCCCGGCTGCTATTGCAGTTATGTGTGACATACCCCAGTCGTGTTCCTGTGCGGAGATTTTATTTAATTACTATCAGTTCTTTATATAAGAACCATGTGCACTGCAGGTGGGGCAGATGTAACTTGTGCAGAGAGAATTAGATTTGGGTGGGGTTTTACGTCAAAGTGAGATCTATATTGCAGTGTAAAAATAAAGCAGTCCGTATTTTCCCTGCACAAAAACAAAATAACTCACCCAAATCTAATTCTCTCTGCACATTTTGCATCTGTCCCACCTGCAGTGCACATGGGCCCTTATTCTGATTGACGCGGACTTTACCGCATACTTTCGGATCGCGTGTTTACGGCGTCTGCGCATGCGTGGAGAACGCAACGCGCATGTGCCACGCCTTGACTCGGTACCAGTTCGGCCAGATCCCGTCCAGAACTGTTCACCGCTATCATTCGGGAAATAGGGGCGTATTATGGGCGTCATGCGGAATGACACATGGGCGTAGTTTCAAAGTGGGCCAAACGGGGCGGAAACATGGGCGGACACGGGGGAGTACACTTATGTTGGGGGGCGTACATTCGGAAACCACTCCGAATGCACGCGATCAAAAAGGGCAGAAATGTGCGGTGTCCACAAGTGTACTATTGCTTTGCGGACACCACTCGTTCATGCGCTAGGCGAACGTACGCCTAATGACTACAACCATTAACACCTGAACCCAATAGAATCTACTCCTTTACTCATTACTCACTAATAGGACGCTTGTCAGTGCTTTAATTGAAACCATTGCACTTCAATTGCTGTAAGGGGTAATGTGTGCAATGCATGTGTTAGGCATGCTTGTAAGGATATATTGGCATCTAATTGATTCCAATTCAAAATAAGAAGTTTTTTATGAGGATAGGTAATTGAATAAGTGGGTCATGTGATGTATAGCAGAAGATACTTCATAGTGGGTTGTTTGGCGTAAATACTCCGCTTACGTGCGGTAGCACCGCTTGGCTCCCGTTCGGATGCGGTATTCCCGAGCATACTCTGTAATACTCTGTAATACCGTGCCGAATCGGAGTGTTTCTCCCGCACACGCATGCTTTGTATGTCGTCCGTAAACACGCCCTGTTCTTAAAGAGTGAGTCCGTCCGAATGCGGAGGACACGTGGGCGTTTCTACGGACGATGGCCGCACGCGGCAAAACACCGTGGCGTGCGGACCGCACCGTAAGAATGCGGGAATATCCGCACCGATCAGAATAAGGGCCATGGTTTTGTCCATCTAAGAAGGATTTTGGCAGAAAGAGTGAACCAAAATAACCCAATAAAAACCATATATAAGAGCCTATATTTACTGATTTAATTGGGGGGGGGGGGGGGGAGGGAGACGCGACCCAATGTGAGCAACTGCAGTCTATACTTGTATTAGATCTGCAGTTCTGCGGACATTGCGGGAATTGGAAGATAAAGAAGGTTTGTGCTAGAGTGTGATCCAATTATTACCCCAGTTACAGACACATGAAGCTGCAAAATATTGTTGTGAAACACTTTGGTAGAGGACAGCGCTTGAGGGTGGTAATAATGTGATGTGCCGGCTCCAGGCGGCACCGAGTAGTGAGGATGGCATGTCTGGTGTTCTGCAGATTCCCCCCAGTGCTCGCTAGCTGATAGATTTGTTTGCTCGCTGCAAGCTGGGTAATCAGTCATCGCTCCATCATAGGGGAAATTGTTCTTTTAAATTAACTTTGCTGTTGTGACTCTGTGTTGGCAGAATCCCTGATTTATGAAAGCAGATGACTTCTTGTTATGTCAGGTTAGTTATAAATCAGTCCGAGCTCAGGTTCAGTTGTGTGTGTGTTGGGGGGGGGGGGGGGGGGGGGGCAGGGATCATCTACATGTAAAGCCATGTTAATCCCCCTTGTATGTTTTTTGGACTGCCTTCTTTCATGCTAGCGTTCAGTATGACTGTGTATGCGTGTAGCTAATACATGTTATACCTTGATACTCAGCATTACAATTCGCACATGTGTCACCAGTTGTGTCCGCGCAGAGCTGTGGTTGAGATTTCAGACGCACCCAGAAATGCAGTGAAAATGTACCAGGTGTTCCTGGGCAGTGACGGGAACTTGCCTGTGTATGTGCACTGAGATGGACTGTCTCATGGACGTACTACGGGGGTGTCGCCGTTGCAACAGTGAAAGACCCCCCATGACATACAGAGGCAATTCACTGCTCATGTAGGCCATATTTGGTCGGGACTTCGAATAAAATAAATTGATCGTTGTTAATTGATTTTCTTTAGTCGCTGATAATATAACGCTGTTCATTATACTGCTCACAGCCCCGGGCGGCACGCGCATTGATGATGGAGACAAAACCAAGGTGACCAATCACTGTGTCTTTGGAGCAGATGAGGACTATGAGACGATGCGTAATTATGCCCAGGTAAGTAGCGCTGGGCGCAGGGGGATGTGGTTTCTTGTACTCACTTTGTGAATGAAATGACGGTGAATGTAAAATACACGCAGCAGTACTTTACTTGCATAACTGTGTTCAGAATTAACCAATCACACGCGAATCCATGTTCAAAGGTAATTTGCATACATCTGCCAGCAGTTAGGGAAGCCGGTCTGCAAAGTGTAACACACTCGCCATCGATAAGCACCGCATTGCTCTGGACTCAGCGGCTGCAATGAATACAGGCGTATCGGGCCTGGAGCATACGTCACACACTGTCCCCTAAACTGCTTCCGCACCCCTGCGTTTCCCCAGGCCTAGCATTTTTTCCTGGCTTGTCTGCGTTTTTCTAAGCACTCCTACTAAAAAGCGGGTTATCACCCCCAGACTCCTAATTCCTGTCCGTCACCTTGCGAACGGCTAGCGAAGGGAAAAAGTAGCAGGAGTTGTCACTGACCAGCGTCACGCACGAGCATCGCAGCCCAGATGCACGGGCAGTGTATCGATCATTGGCCGCTGTGTGAATTCGCACAGCAGCGATTAGGTGTGAATTAGGCCCTTGGTTGCATTCTGTTGGGGTAGCCAGAGCCATCCAAAGCGTTCTATTATAGATGAGCGTTTCAGATTTCATACTTTGAAAGTGACGACATACAAGGAAATGAGCAGCGCTCTAATAATGTGTGCCTTTCTGAGCGATTTTCCCAGGGGTGGACGACTTTCTATAGCAGGACGCTATGGAAAGCCGTCCACCCTGCCGCTCATCTGCAGGTAATACCAGCAGATGAGCGACAGATGACCGGCCATGATGCAGGAGCTCAAAATCGCCCAGTGTGTACGGGCCTTAAGAGGTGCAAGTGTTTTCCTGGAAGACCAAGGTAGAGGACATTGCAGTAGTCTGGGAGTGATGATACAAATGCACGTATGACTGTAGGCAGATGTCCAGTAAAGTTAAGACCCCTCCGCGTCTGTGGCCGGGACCTAGTATGTGTCCCGACGCTCCTCCTGGCTCATTATGGAAAATGTCCCTCAAAAAATGGCTGCCCCGAACAGCAGACTGTTTTTAAGGATGCTAGAGGAGGCCACCGCCGCCACCTCCTCTAGCATCCTCAAAAAATGTCCGCTGTAAGGGGATAAGGCAGGTCCCGGCAGGCTACAGCCTAACAATAGCCCATGCAGACCCCCTGCGCCCACACTTACTCAGTGTCTCCCCCCCACCGCTATTGTTACGCCACTGGGAGGCCTGTCACTCCGCATGCACTACCATACATGGGCTCTTGGTTATATTTGGAACTGATCTCGCTCCTGCTCTTCCCAGTGATGTCACACCATGTACACAATGTCACCTCAAATACAAACCAATTATTTTTGTTTCTGTACTATTGACCAGTAGGCACAACACACAAAGGGGTTTATTTACTAAGCTGGGAGTATTGCTATGGGCAACCAATCAGAATTTACTTCTTATTTAGTTAGCACCTTCTAGAAGATAATATATAGTATCGATTGGTTGCCCGTAGCAACATCCCATCTACAATACAATTATATCCTAGTAATAGAGCCTTCGTATTACCCAGGTGTCTTTGCTACTGTTCTTCTAGGTCTTCAGCAAGCTGATCCGAAGATATAAATATCTGGAAAAAGCCTTTGAAGAAGAAATCAAGAAGGTGAGAAGCTTTCACGGAGATAATAATGTGTGAGGTCACATACACCGTAGGATCTCCACCCCAACCTGAAACTGCACATCAAAGCACCCCCAGTCCCCAAGCGCCCCTATCCAAAATGGCCGACCCCCAGATGCTGAGCGGCAGGAAACGGTCTCAGCTCTGCTGTCTAATGAGAGCCAGAAGCTCCCGCGTCCCTCCCAATGGCATTCAGCAGGGATACGGTCGTATTGTCAACCAAACTTAGGTCAACAGTCATTAGGTCGACACAGTTGGGTCGACAGGTGTGTAGGTCAACATAGGTGAAGGTCGACAGGTGGGAAGGTCGACATGCGTTTAGGTCAACATAGCATTAGGTCGACAGGTAGGAAGGTTGACATGGTTTTCTTTACTGTTTTTTGAGCCAACATGTGCCGACAGGCGGTATGTCATGCCCTACCATCCACTAGGGCGTGGTGGGAGAATAAAATAGTGTGCCCGAAGCATGGCGAGCAAAGCGAGCGATGCGAGGGGCTGCGGTTGACTTCCAACTGTGTCCATGTCGACTGTGTCGACATCCGGGTAAATAAAAAAACATTCGGTAAATAAAAAAAAACATGTCGACCTGTAGACCATGTCAACCTAATGCTATGTCGACCTAAACCCTTGTCGACCTTGTCCCTTGTCGACCTTGCCACCTGTCGACCCAACGGTGTCGACCTAATGACTGTCGATCCTAACTGTGGTTGACAATACAATCCACACCCCATTCAGCAAAAGGTGTAAAAATGACGGATTTCCAAAATATCCAGGGGAGAATTGTGCGTTACAGAGACAGTGGTGGGGTTTGTATGTGACACATGCAAGGGTCCTGGGTACCAGATAGCCGAAATCCTCCAATCAGATAATCAGGGTGTGGGAGGTGTGTTACCACTTAATGTATGATTGGTGTCGCTGGAATTTAAAGATGGTGGTTATTGGGGAAATGTCCCATATGGCGTTTACACCGCTTTTAAGTTGGGTAGGGTTTTTTTTGTTTCTAATAACCAATAAAGTGATCGTTATTTACCAAAATGTACCCGTCAACCACCATTATAAGATATTACAATAAATTGAATACAAACATTTTTGAAAAAATATTACAATACTACTATATTGGTGTACATAGAAATTCATTTTGCACCAAGGGAGTGAATATACCAAACAGTACCAATTTTTGAAGGCACATACGGTATTCCCTTAGGATGCAGGGAAAGGGGGAGAGCAGAGGGTGGTGGCTGTGTCAATAAAGGTAGAGATCTTGTCCCAGTATTTTATTTGCCCCGTAATGTTGGAAAGTACAAGGAAACCCACATCTGGTATTATCTACGTTGTCACTGCTGATGTGATTTATGTGTTGTTCCCATACAGCTCCTGCTATTCCTTAAGGCCTTTTCTGAAGCTGAACAAACCAAGTTAGCCGTTCTGACCGGAATATTACTAGCTAGCGGGACTCTGCCAGCTTCCATACTAACCAGCCTGTTCACTGAAAACATAGTGAAAGAAGGTACAATAAGTATTATATTAGTGCATGGAAAGTTTATTTAATGGGAATATACAGTATATCCATTTAAACTAAGCGTCACAGTTTTCTATCTTTGTTCATGGTGCCAGGAAATACTTAGAATCTCCCGTAATTCCACGCACTGTTCAGGAGGCCCCCAGTCTAGAATCCTTCAAAAATCAAGACTTTTCTGTTTACTCAAGCATTTCCGTAATTCCCTTAAGTGTCGTTTATGTAAAGCTTCTCTGTACTTCATTGTTCCTGTACTGTATTACATTCATTCTACGGGCAGTATTCAATGTGAATACCGGTGACGTGCAGCGAATCCTGTTTAGGATTCGCTGCACATTCGCCACAGCTTGCTGCGTTCCGGAGCCTCGCCGGCTCCGGTATTCAACGAGTTAGGGGCTCGCTGCCCCTGACTGGCGAATTTGAGCTCCTGCGGCGAACGCTGCATGGAGCCTGAGGACGGTGGCAGGCAGGGAGATGGAAGTCTCCCTGCCTGCCCCAGAACGTTTGTGGGGTGGAGGTGGGCTCCCCGGGTGCCAGGCAGCACAGGCTGCCCCCCGAGGGTGCCAGCAGGGGACCGGGTATATTCACTACACCCGATCATACATATGTAATGATCGGGTGAAGTGAATATATGAATATCTAATGAGCGGCTCGGCTCCGGCCCCCTGCTGGCTGGTCTGTGTAAAAATATGTATATATATATTTTTTTTTATTAAATATATATTCATGTGCTTACATAGCATGCCCCTCCTCAGAATAAAATTCCAGATTTTTTGACACCAATTGTAAAAAACAAAACACTTTATTTTAAAAGTTCACATTCCACTTCACCATAAAAAGATAGCGATTGCTACTCGGTGAATCATGGCGAAAAAAACCTTGAAATGTATTCGCCATCTGGTCATTGAATAGGGTGATTCACCGTTTTAGTCAGAAATTCGCCTTACAGCACAAAATCGCCATAAAACCATGGCGAATCAGCCTCATTGAATACCGTCCTATCTGTTAAGTGCCTTAAGTCCTATTGGAAAAAAGAGTGCTATAAAATTATTATTATATAAAATAAATTATACATTTTTTCTAGTTCACAGATGCTAAAATATGGCTACCCCGTGTGAAATGGGCAAAATTGGGGTGTTCCAAAACTTTTGACACCGTAGTAGCCAGAAATTAATTATAGTCTACACTCAGATCAGTGGTTTACTCCATGCTGTAATTCACATGTCTGATTTTCAGGTATTTCTGCGTCCTTCGCCGTAAAACTCTTCAAGGCATGGATGGCGGAGAAGGATGACAACGCTGTTACGTCGTCTTTAAGAAAAGCTAATCTGGACAAGAGATTACTGGTCAGCATATCTTTGTCATATCACTATATTATACTGTATTACAGTTATCCTACAAGCTACTTATTTGTTATATTAAGCATTTCAGAATACTGTTATGGCCGACATAAAATCTAGAGCGTTGTTGGTGGGAAGGTCGCAATGACCAGAGATCAGGGTTGACCCAAAAATAATATAAAACCGGTTATACGGTAAGCACTAAATCTATGTTTAACTACGAAATGCGTTGGTGGAGGAAGTGTTGTTCTGGAGGTACTTCCATGCCGCACCACTTCGGGAAAAGGTATGACCCTAATATATTTTTTTGTTAAACATATTTAGTCCTCATAATTGGTTTTGGGTCAACCCTGATCTTGAGTCACTGCGACCTTCCCATAAACAACTCTCTAGATTTTATGTATTTTATGGTTTAACTTGATAAACCTTTATAAAATGCTGCATTCACACATAAAAAAGAAACCTTTATGAGACCATGCTGAGTACTGGTACCTGTCATATAGTTCAAACTAAAGAAACCTTGATGAGGTTTTTTCACTTTATATTTGTGTAAGTGAGATATGAGACACCTGTGAATATCTTTTAAAGAAACCGTGGTAGGAGTATATCGACTGTAAATTATGTAAGTAAGGTACGCCACCTCATTTTATCTTAATTTGAGGAATAACGTTATTACCCTCTGATCATCTCTTTTTGACATTTTAAGACACTGTCATGGGAGTTATTCTCCTCCTACCAAGTGATTGGGGTATGCTCCGTTCAAACTGATCTATTTGATTCATATAAACTGATCAGCACATACTACACATTGGTACACATTCACTTTATTTGCATGTATCCAAAAATTTGAGCAATCAACAACAAAGGCTAACCTGAACATCAAGAAGAATTTTAAAGAACCCTCTACATATTCTAGGATAAGTATTTCTTACACATCCTCTTGATTCACATGTTACCAGGCTATTCTGTTAATAGCGCCATCTAAAGGATTGATCCTATAGTTTTGAAAAGACCGCTGTAGTCTATAGATGCTCTTCAAAATTCCCAACCCTCTATTTTCTAATAAAATTACTAGGTTGACACCCCCCCCCCCGACTAGTAAATATTGATCTCCGACGATGCAGTAATGGATATCTGTCCCAGTACAACCAACAGAAGTTCAAACTTCACACATTTGAAAGAGTGCAGGAGAAAACTGATTGGTCAAAGTGATGCAGCCAGCCAATCAGCTGAAAGGACAAATGGTCAATCTCTTAACTTTAAACCCTACCACGTGCAAGCCCTGAAGAAGTGTCCCTTACAGTGCAGGGTGCCAATAACAAATAGGAATAGACCCAGGATTGGGATCCTGGTGGTCCCACAAGGGGATGCAGTTAGAATCCCGGCGGTCGAAATCCCGACGCCGGAATCCCGACCACCGAAATCCCAACTGCCAAAATCCCGATGCTTTCTCCCTCTATGGGTGTCCACGACACCCATAGAGGGAGAATAAATTAGTGCGCCCGCAAAGGGGGGGGGGGGCGATCTACGTCCCCCCTTGTCGGGATTTTGAACGCCGGGATTCCGACCGCCGGGATTTCATATGAATCCCCTTTAGGCAGTTGTGTGTGTGTGTGTGTGTGTGAGGCGGGGGGGGGGGGGATTATGGTCAGTTAGTAATTTTTTTTTTTTACAATTTGACTCCTATGTACTAAACATGGGGGTTCATTTATCAGCAACTGATCAAAGCTGATTGGCTGGAGCACCATTTATCTCACCCAATGAGTTTTATCACCCACAAGATTTTTCACCCATTGATAAATGGGCCCCATCATTTGGATCCTGACCAGAGAAGGTTAAGAAAGGCATTCCTGAAGTGTCTGGTAATATAACATGTCGGTGGGGATCAGCGATCGCTTTAAGCTTAAATAAAAATGTACAGCTTTGTAATTTTTGTATTAACAGACATTAAATTGTTGTTCGTTGATATCAGTAACGATATCCTTTCTGAGAGACTGACAATGAAACATGTTTTGGTCTGAATTAGAGGTAATCCTGACAGGAAATTCTCTGTATCTATTCAACAAAGAATTTACAAGTGAGCGGAGACTCGTTGGTAGAGATGGATCCCACCACTGGATCACGAGAGGAGAAAATTCAGAAACTACGTTTATTTTTATTGCCTGCTTCTGTGCTCTTAGTACTGGATACAAGTGTTCCAGTTGTATACAGGAATGTGTGGGCACCGGGGGGGGGATCCACGTTCCCCCTTGTCGGGATTTCATTGGTCGGGATTCCGACCGCCGGGATTTCGTACCAATCCCCCCACAAGTTATGTTTAGATGGAGGGTACTTTTAATAGTGTTACTGGTAATAAATGTTGTTTCCAGGCAGGAAAAGTACTGTACTGTCTGTGCACATGTCCAAGGGTCCGTGAGTGTTAAAAATGTATCTTTGCCTTTTAGGAGCTGTTTCCAGCCAATCGGCAGACGGTTGAGCACTTTGCAAAGTATTTCACGGATGCCGGCCTGAAGGAACTCTCCGATTTCCTCAGAGTCCAGCAGTCCCTGGGCACACGCAAAGAGCTGCAGAAAGAGCTTCAAGAGCGGCTATCTCAAGAATGTCCTATCAAAGAGGCGAGTGACAGCGAGCAGGTTTCCAGTTCCAGGTCTTGTTTCCTTGAGAATGGGTTGACCAAAAAGTATACGGCCGTTGTCAGGAGGCCACTTCTAGGGATTAGAAAGGTTTTTTCAAAAGTTGTTTCCCCTCAGATGAACCAAACTCAGACTCATTGGTACCGCGGCAGTGATGCCAGCCTTATTAAAGTGTTTCCCGGCTGATCGATCGGATCCAGCGGCATGATGTCACCTGATGACATCATTACTTGTGTATCATTTACACTGCGTGTTATGCTTTGATTAAGTCAGAATATTTGTTATTTTGAACATGTTTTCCTAAATAATTCTGATGAGCAGAGATTTCAAGTTAATGATTTTTATAAATTAGCTACTACATTGGACATGAAATGTAATAGGATGAGAGTTTCAGAAAGTCAGGGGTTTGGTAAGAAGTCTCCAGGGTACTTGTTTAGTTTCACGGCGGCAGTTACGTAGTTTACGTAGTTCTGTATTGAGAATACCAATACGTGCTGTACGTAACCTACGTAAGTGCTTCTGGAGCCCTGAAACTAAACAATGCTAATATCCCCACTATCCACGTCATACCCCCAGTATCCACGTCGGCGTGGAGTTGATTTTATAAAGTGTGACTAGCGCAGCCAGCTCCGCGAGGGGACTCCAATACGTGTCCGCTCGCCACGCTTTGGGCTCGGTGGCTAGCTGCGCTCGCCACACTTTGAGAAATTAACTCCACGCCGACGTGGATACTGGGGGTATGACGTCGATAGTGGGAATATGATGTGGATAGGGAAGGAAATGTGTGTGTGTGTATGTGTGTGTGTTGTGCGTTATACTTACCCTCCTACGGCCCGGCCACCGCGTCCGCTGGGTCCCCGCGATCCACCGATGGGTCCCCCTCCTCCAGCAGTCACTCCAGGCACCATCGTTCAGTCCCCCTCCTCCGGCACTGCCAGCGTACAATGTACACAATTAGCGTGGTGCTGCTGGGGAGCAGCAGTAGCACACGCAGGGGGGGTTTCTGAGTACCCAGAACCCCCCCAGGAGTCTAAGGGCCCTAGCATTAAAGCTAAGGGTCCCCTCTTTCCATGGGTACAAGAATTTTTAAAATCGGCCCTTGGGAACCGGAGATATCTGTCTTCAAAGCAGTGGTCCCCATCCAAGCCTGTTAATTGCTCTTCCCAGTCAGATATTTCAGGTTCTGTCGAGTTTTTCTGAGGGTATATTCCAAAAGCTGGGACTCTCCCCCTTTGAAGTACACTAGTAGCTTGTCTCTACTGTGCCCAGAACCAGAGATATCAGCCTTCCAGCAGCTGGTTACTGCTCCAGCTCCACACACCTGGTATATAGTTTTATATACTCGGTGGCAGATTGCTCTGCCTCCTGATCTCTGATCCCCTAGTCCCCAGTACCATTTGGTAGGTGGGATTCTAAAATCCATTAAAATCTAAGAAATCTATTTCCGGGAACTGGAGATATCTGCCGTCAAGCAAGCTGTCCTCCCACCAGAAAATAATGAATAATAAGCCCACTCCACTATACACCTCTCCTCTGCGTATTAAACATCCTCTACCACCCCGGAAGTTATGTATCAGGACCCCTTCATTCAGCCCAATGCCCCCCTTCTCCCACCTCATCTCCCACCATCTGTGCAGTAAAGGGGTAATTAGTGGAAATTACTGATCCAGGCCCTACATGCTGAGCGGTTGATATAATACCTCCTACCACCCGCGGGACATCAAAGCTTCCCCCACCGCTACCGCTGGAGGATCGGTAGGTGCCCCAATAAATTGCTATGCCCAGGGGTCTATACTGCTGTTGTATGGTCTATACTGCCCATGTATGTATATATGTGTGTATGTATATATTGTATTATTATTATTTATATACATTTGGTCTATCTATAATACTTTAACTGACCCTAAATGTCCATCTCCGTGCCTTGCTCTGCCCCTCTGGAAACCCTCTTCTGAAAATCCTGCGTTTGCCCCTGGAGCAGGGAAACCATGTGATGCTCCCCCAGCTGCAAGGCGCTGAATTATTTATTTATTAGCAGTTTCTTATATAGCGCACACATATTCCGCAGCGCTTTACAGAGAATAGTTGAACATTCACATCAGTCCCTGCCCCAGTGGAGCTTACAATCTATATTCCATACCACATGTACACGCACACACAGACATTCTAGGGTTAATTTTTGGGAGCCAATTCACCTACCAGTATATTTTTGCATTGTGGGAGGAAACTGGAGTACCCAGAGGAAACCCACGCAAATACGGGGAGAATATACAAACTCCGCACAGTTAGGACCATGGTGAGTATTGAACTCATGACCTCAGTGCTGTGAGTCGGTAATGCTAACCATTACACCGTCCGTACTGCCCGAACTACGAACATTGCTGACGCCGCGGAGTTACTGCCGGAGGACGGGGACTGAAAGCTGCCGCCTGTTGCCCGTGACCTTCGCCTGCAGGGATCGGTAAGTATAAAATCCACCCTGCTACTTCTGCCACCCACCACCCTGGTCCCAGTGTAGTTTCACGGCGGCGCCTGCTACGCTGACAACGTAGCCTAAGCTACGCTGTCAGCGTAGCGTAGAGCTGCCGCCGTAAAACTAAAAGTACCATCTCCAGTTTTTTTTTTTTTTTAAAGCAGCAATCATTTAGTCTGCAAAATCAAACTGGTTTTGCAGTGTAAATTATTGCCGCTTTAAAAAAACCTGCAGATTTGTAACCAAATCTCTCACTTTCTGAATATCCTATTAAATTTCCCTCATTGTTATTTTGTTTTGTTAGTGCGTTTGTGTAAAAAAGTTAAATAACTGGATACATTTCAATTGATAAAGTTTACTAATTACTAAAAAATGAGACACTTTGTACAGCCAGTGTATACCTGCAGAGGATGCCACTGGGATGGAGGGGTGTAATATACAGGATCCTGAAGTTCAGAATGCTGGTGGTCAGAACAATGACTTCGTCATTTTGACAGTGAGAATTTGTAAGCATAATGATACGCAGATTCGCAGATTCCTCAGAAGCATTTTTTAATTTTGCAGCTTTAAATATTACAAAAATATCCATATTCCTGTTACATGCGACCCTACATGTTTGAGCAAACCTCAGTGGTGTAGCTACGTTTTGGGCGCCCATACCCACCCCCCGCCGCCCCCCCGTCGAGCACCCCCGCCTCCCCGCCGCCTATGCTAACCCCCTCCCCCGCAGTCTTACCTATCGCGCTGGTCCCGGCGGCTCCGTCCGTTCATCTGCTGAGGACCACCACAAAATGGCCGCCCCCGTACAGCAGACAGTTTCAGAGAACTGTTTGCTATATGGGGGCGGCCATTTTGTTGTGGTCCTCATCAGAAGAACGGAGCCGCCGGGACCAGCAAGATACGTAAGTCTGCGGGAGATTGGGGGGTAGGTAACTATAGCACCGCAGCCCCCGGCGCCCCCACATGCACAGCGCCCCCCCGCGGTGGCGGGGGCTGCGGTGCTATAGTTACGCCCCTGGCAAACCTGGTGACCCATGGAAGCCGATGTCAGTCATCAGGGGTTCATACAGTATCCATGCCGATAACGATTTGAAACAGGAATGAAATGCACAAGCTCAGTTCTGTATGGACATTGGGGTTTATTCTGGTTCACTCGCAAAGGCACAATCTCTCTCTAATGGACAAAACCATGTGCACTGCAGGTGGCGCTGATGTAACATGTGCAGAGAGAGTTAGATTTGGATGGGGTTTTGTTCTTCAAACTGATATCTATATTACAGTGTAAAAATAAAGCAGCCAGTATTTACCCTGCACAGAAACAATAAAACATCCAAATCTAACTCTCTCTGCACATGTTACATCAGCCCCACCGGCAGTGCACATGGTTTGGTACTTGTGTATTATCACGGCGCCCTATTTGCATACGCACGGCACCGTAGGGAAATCGCATTGCATCACATCGCATGGGCCATTTAAGGGTCATGCGATGCAATGCAACTTTTGAATGCCTTTGGATTCTGTAGAGGTTGTGGGTGAGAGGAGAATGATCAACAAGATGACATCATTATTGGATAATGCTTCACACCCGCTCAAAAACGTTTTGACAGATCTGTGTAGCACTTTCAGTGATAGGTTGCTTCACCCTCGATGCTCAACGTAGAGATATCGCAGATCGTTCCTTCCGGCTGCAATTAGAATGTACAACTGTCATGGTCTGAAGAAGACCTGCATGTTCCTAGATTCTTGAGTTATATTGTTTGGATCTTATCTTATTATGTGTGTTCTTATTATTATGCTACTACTCTTATCTATACTTGAACCTTGCTGTAACACTGAAATTTCTCCATTATGAGACGAATAAAGGGATTCTATTTAAGTGTCATTTATTCACTGCTCTGTCAGCCCCGGGCCATCGCATCGCATGTCCCGCAAAATCGCATGCGATTTTATAGGGTGTGCGATGCCATTACATTAGCTATACAATCATCCGACCTTTTCATTCCCCCACTATCCACGTCGGTGTGGAGTTAATTTTATATAGTGTGACGAGCGCAGCAAACCACTGAGCCTTAAGCGTGGCGGGCGCAGCACGCCCCGCGAGGGGACGCGGAATACTTTACATGTATTCCGCGTCCGCTCGCCACGCTTCCGGCTCGCCACACTATATAACATCAACTCCATGCCGACGTGGATAGTGGGGAAATGAAAAGGTCGGAGGA